>NW_026571133.1:4090000-4171593 GCF_026225935.1 Boleophthalmus pectinirostris
AATTCCCTCTTCAAACTCAGCGGTAAAATTATACTTGTGGTCACAGCTGCCCTGGGTCAGAGCGAGGGAAGTGCGACTGCCGATGTCAGCACAGCAGCTCCAACCATCTCCAGTCACAAACAAAGCGAGGAAAGTGTCTTGTCCATCAACACAACAGCAGTTTTGCACTATTTTGGTGGGTTTTATTCGTCCGAAACGTTAAACTGCCGCTGTGCCCTTGAGCAAAGCGAATATATACTTTTGTTTCGGATGGTTTACAACGTGCAATGGCAATTTAAGTTATTTTTAGTTCTTCGCCGTCCTCAGAAACCGCAGTGCTGTAATTTCTATACATATTTAAACCTGTACAGACTATAGGCGCGTACCATGACATTACTTCAACCTTTTCTTTAAACACTGAGTCGCCAAACTGCGTCGAGCTCCATTGTAAAGTCAAATGATGCGCGTGAAATCCTCGTTTTTAGAATATTTTTCCAGCTAAAGCTACTGTGACAACTTTAACCGCTGTGTCGGACAATGTACAGACGGTACAGACTGTTCAGAGTCGCAGAAACGTTATGTGATTGTACAAGAGGAAAAGACAGTATAGGGAAAAATATGAGGATTAAATGTTTTCAAATATTCCAAATGTCTCTCAAAGTGTGTGGGGGACGGCTTTTTTATCATTATCGTTTGTTTATATGGTTTTCCTACAGACTGAGACAGCGAAAAAGAGAGACCGAGAGAGAGAGATACTTTATTGATCCCAAGGGAAATTCGCTGTAGAAACATTTACACTTCGCTTCTCAGTGTCTCGGTCAAAGGTCTCAGTGCAGTTTAACGGCTGGACTGGTCAGGTAGGGTGAGCAGATCTGTGTCAGGGCGGTTTGAGGAGAGAAAGAGCCAAAAGTGTTTCTCCTCTGTGTCCTCCAGCCTCACAGCAGCCTCCAGGGGGCGCCAGGTGAACACAACAGGAAAGACCTCGTTCTTATTCCATTCTGGTGTTTCTGTTGGTGATGAAACGGTTCGTTCCCTCAAAGTATTTCCTCTGGAAGGTCCTCTGCCACATTTGCTCCCACATATGGTGTAAAAATTAGCATGTTGAATGTCCATAGGAAAAACAGACTTTTCATTTCACAAAATCCAACAGTCCCTTACTGCAGTGTTGGGAGTAATATGCTCAATTTAATTTCTCTCCAACGACTAGGTCAGGAATCGGAATACACTAGACGGTTTGCAAGAACTCCGGAAGTGTGAGTTCGGGCACCAGCCAATCAGCGAAGAGCCACATATTCTTTGTGTTGGCAACGATTCCCGAGATCAAGAATTTAAAGCTGGAACAAAGAGCATGTTTGGTGAATTTTTTCAAGGGGAAAGACGTTTATCGCCCTTCTTCCTACAGGATTTGGGAAAAGCTTAATGTACCAGTCAGCCCCGTTACTGCCGCATTACATATGACAGGACCAAATAGCAGCGATTTGTTGAATTAAAAAAATTACCCACCTACCGTCGACAAATTAAAATGCTGTGAAAAAACTGGAGAAAAAACTGTAACATTTTACCTGGTACAAATGTCAGTGACCTGCGTTAAAATGCTTTTTTTTTTAACCTGGATTGAAGTGGTGGGTTTTTCGTTTTTTCTTCATACAAATTCGCTGAAATTACAGACACCTTGCTCCATGGGCTCGCGGTTCTCTCAGGGGCGGTCCTAGATTCCAAGTCCAAGATTAGTCCAAGATTAGTCCTGGTTCAGTCCTCTGTTCAGACCTGGTTTAGACCTGGTTTAATCCTGATTTAGTCCTGTTTTAGATCTGGTTTAATCCTGATTTAGTCTTGGTTCAGTCCTGGTTTAGATCTGGTTTAATCCTGATTTAGTCTTGGTTCAGTCCTGGTTTAGATCTGGTTTAATCCTGATTTAGTCTTGGTTCAGTCCTGGTTCTGGTTTAGACCTGGTTTAATCCTGATTTAGTCCTGATTCAGTCCTGGTTTAGATCTGGTTTAATCCTGATTTAGTCCTGATTCAGTCCTGGTTTAGATCTGGTTTAATCCTGATTTAGTCTTGGTTCAGTCCTGGTTTAGATCTGGTTTAATCCTGATTTAGTCCTGGTTCAGTCCTGGTTTAGATCTGGTTTAATCCTGATTTAGTCTTGGTTCAGTCCTGGTTCAGTCCATATACGGTGCAAAAGTTCGGCATCTTCTCTCACTGATTGTTAATTGACGATCAGCGACAGTTATTTTGTTGAGAGTAACTTAAAGTGCTGCAACAGTCGTGTAATTTTTTACATTTTAAATACAGTAATATTGTAATGTAAAAAATGACTTTGAAATGACAGTAACAAGTCGTAAATAACACATTACGGTTTTGGAGTAACTTGCCCAGTCCTTTACTGCACAGGCGACACTTCTTAGTTGGTTAAAATCCCATGATATGATGTTAAAAACTGAACTCAACTCAAAAAGTTCACAAACTGCTCGGTGTGTGAGCCGGATCACAAGAACTGCCAATCACTCCGTTGCCATGGGAGTCATTTAAGACACACGAATAAATACAGAACATTACACAACATGTATGCTATAATACATTTAAAGACCCAACGCTCTTTAAACGACATTGTTCATTCTCTCTCGTCTTTCTGTAGATAAGCTTCTTCCTCAGGCCTTAGTCCAATCACATTCTCAACATGGGTGGAGCTAATACCCACACAATATGGTGCGTTCGAGTGACATAAAGACATCACAGCGTTTAATAATCCCTACAGTTTAAATCTGAGCTGATGGACAGGTCAGAATTCTATAGCGGAATTGTCTTGGTTTATGGTAAACATCTTTGTAATTACCGGGCATTTCCTCCTGAAACTCAAACTGGCTGCGTTCAATGCTTCCTCTGTCAAAATAAATAAACAAAAGTGACATTATTTTCTCACAGTAGCTTCAGAGAGCGGCGGCATTATGCAACCCCAAGGATGTGATTGTTGGCAGTTGAGAAGACTTCAAAGCTCAAACCATTAAAAAAAATTAATACGACAAGTTTGTGGAGCCAATCAAAACAACAATAGGATAATGACGGGGTTCAACTCTCCACGGATCTGAACTGTAATGTAGCGTAGTGCTGTAACTTGCTTGTCTCCCTCGTGATAGACAGGTTCTAGACAAAGCAATAACATTTCCATGGAGATAAGCAGGTGTTATAGTAATGTTACAAGTAAAAGTGCAGATACGAAGCCATAAAGATACTTAGTAAAAGTGTCACATAAAAATCAACTTCTAAAGAGTTTTTTTTAGTAATAAAAACACCTACACAACGCTTAATAGTACCAGAAAAGTTACGTTATGGACCAGGTTAAAGGGACAGTCCAGAATTTTGGACATAGGACCTCATTTCCTTGTGATCCAGAGTGTTGGAGACGTGTGGAGACACTTTTTAAAATATTCCAATCCAGTCCTTGTATTTGCAGAGGTCACTGGTGCTAGACTAGTGCATGTCAATGGTTATAGTTTATCCTGCCACTAAAAACAGTCTTACCCACTCGACAAAACACCCGAAGAAAATCTATTATTACACCAGACTGTCCATGTAAATGTCTGTGTCGATAGAATAATGTTTGAAATAAAACTTAACCTTGCATCACATGAATCGTCGCATGTTGAGGGACTATTTTCTCAGCAGCAGCCGAATTTATTTTGTCGGTAAAATAGGTGCTAGGTGATATCAGTCCGCCGCTGCCGAGCTTTAAATCAGGAAGAACAACTCACTGCTGCTCAGACATAAATCCTTCAAATGCAAGGTTGGTTTTACTTCTGAAATTATTCTATTGTATGGGATGTATGTTCCACAAATAGCATCTAGCTTTGTCACGATACTAAAGTTTCAAACTCAGTTTCGATACTTAACTATAGTCAGTGTTGGGGAATAACAGATTACATGTACCGGAGTTACGTAATCAGAGTACAAATTATGAGTAACTGTATTCAGTTACAGTTACTGTTTCAGGGAGTGGTAATTGGATTACAGTTACTTGGTTGAAATAAATGGATTACACGGCGGTATTTTCCTGTTTTCACATTTTGGGGTATTCCCTTTTTTTTTTTTTTTTTTTCAGTAATTCCACTCATTGCCAGACACTAAACCAGGTCTAAAACCAGGTCTAAAACCAGGTCCAAACCAGGTTTAAACCAGGACTAAACTAGGACTAAAGCAGGACTAAAACCAGGTCCAAACCAGGTCTAAACCAAGTCTAAACCAGGACTAAACCAGTACTAAACCAAGACTAAACCAGGTCTAAACCAGGTTTAAACCAGGACTAAACCAGGTTTAAACCAGGACTAAACCAAGACTAAACCAGGTCTAAAACAGGATTTAACAGGACTAAACCATGCTGCGCAGACCATGTCTCCTCCTCTTCTATCAATAATATTTTTAATACGGTTAAGTAAAAACTGGGCTTTTTGTCTTTTGGCAGACTTATGTGAAGATTTCCTCGTCTTTGCTTCTCTACAGCAAAGCAAATAATCCAAAGTATTCTGATTACGTTACTCACTTTAAGTAATTTAATGGATTACGTTACAAACTACATTTTGGTGTATGTAATCTGTAATCTGTAGGGGATTACATTTTAACAGTCACCTTCCCAACACTGACTATAGACTCTATACTCAATACTAAAGCCATGATTATACCAAAAAACACTCTTTCTTTAAACAACAGAATGTGATTATCAACATTAAATTATAATACTTTCTTTTCTATTCCCAAGTGGCTTAACGTCTGCGTAATAAAATGGTCCCGCGGGCACACGCCAATGCACGCGAGCCCACGCACGGAACGCAGTCTCGTGTATCATGTGATCACTTTGACCAATCAGAGCGAGAGGAGCTAGAGCGGAGCTGGAGCTAACAATTGTAAATGTTTTTTAAGACAACTGAAGGCGCAGAAAAAGTAAATGATATAAAAGTAGATAAAAATCGCCACAAAATCCGACATTTTTGAACGTTGTGGGTCCCTGTCAGACGAACACGAGCAGTTTGTGATGACGTTGCGCTCTGTGAGAATAATCCTTTCTCAGTCCATGTTTTTTTTTCTGGTGAAGTTCCAGTCAGTGTCACTACGTCAACTGGAGGCAACTACAAGCAGTAAAACCCTATCCAGGTATTTTAATAGATCCATGGTAATCCCAGGTAGGTTCCATAGTCGTCCATGGGTTTATGTGCTCTTATACTTGTTCTGATACAGCTCAAGATCATTCTAAAGCGATTCAGGAAAGCTTCATTTCTGTCCTGTCAATGTGAATATATCAAATGAATATCTAGTTTTGATTTGTATCAGATTTTGCACACTTGAAACTCTACCCATATCTTCCCAGAACTGAAACGAGCTCGTAGTTGACTATAGAATTTCTTGGTTGACGAAAGACATTCTGATCGAAAAGTGGGCGTGGCAAAAGCTCTCAAAACGATTACATATCTTTATTTATCACACTCAAGTGCACCCACAAGACTACACCTGTGTGGGAGCTCATGCAAAAACAATTATTCAAGTAGAAAAAGTGTACGGAAGCAATAAATTAATATACAAAGTCAGATTAAAGCCCTAATTTCCATGGAAACAACTTGTAAACTAATAAAACTCCTTTCTGTTGTCGTCTCATGGAAATCCTTATAATCTAAATAACACTATAAATCAACTGTTACAGATTTTGCGAAATATTTTCACTCCTAAAAACATTTGTCCCAGTTGGCAAATCTTAATCTCCCTCTCGCAACGGAACCTACCTGGATTAACGAGGGATTACGAAGACAGTTTTAGAAACACGCCAAACAAAACCTGCACTTCTGGAGTTGTCGCGCTAAGTACCTTTTAATTTTGCGCATTAGATGTGGTTGGTAAGTGATTTTTGATTACAGAAATCATTAAAACTCTTGATGTAATGATGAATGAAGTGCTTAAACTGGTAACAGGCCCGGAGATTATAGGGCAGGTCCAGACAGGAGGCCGTAATCACCTCCACTGGCGTCTGAGCATCGTTAATGTTTGATCTGCTCTTAGTCACTGTGAAAAGGCGGTATCCAAAACAAACAACAAGGATTAAGAGACAAAATTACGTGACTTATAACTCCAGAAATAATGGAGATCTGTCAACCGGACAAAAGTTTGGGTGTGAAAGTGTTTTACCGCTCATCCAAAAGGCTTCAGTTCTGTCAGGATCTATGACTGTACTGCAAATATAAATGGACATAGCGAACCTACAGGCCGCCACATTCCAAATAAGAAGTGAGCATGGGTGAGATTCACCTCCATCGACTCTGGTTCTGGTTCACTTTCTTTGTAAATGCTGCTGTCACGCGCCTCTTTTTGGTCTTAAAGGTTGTATAGAGGATTTTTTTAAGGGAAGAGAAATACAGTGACAGTCCTTGTGCACATTCAGAATTACTGTTGAAGTTTCCTGTCTAGAAGTAATTCAGCGACCGACGCGTCAGTTTTTAGACCCTTTGTCTGCTTCGGTCGCGCCATCACTGGACAAGATCTCCAAGAATCACCTCAGTTTGGCTTTGCTACTTTTCCACTTCTCTTCTTCTTTCAGCGACCTCAAAAACGGACTTTCTTTGCGGCGAACCGGTCGTGGAAATGCGAGGAAGCGACAGTTCGAAAATGCCTCTAAGAACCGCTGCGTAAACCACGTAATCCCCGCGCTCCGACAAGTCAGTTATACTAGGGAGTTTGATTGACAACCTAACAGCCAATAGAAAATGAGGGAGCCTCGTTTTCTATTGGCTGATGTTTATCTGGCCTCAACACGTCCACAGTTGATGATTTTCATTCTTTTTTTTTTGGTCATCATAATTACAAAGTTGCTGCGTCTCTGTAATGGTATTTTAATCTTTCACTGACAGTTTGAAACTAAAAAAAATCCTCCATACAACCTTTAAAGGGACAGTCCAGATTTCCAAGTGAGCCAGAACGTTGGTAGCCAGGCTGGTGCCACCTAGTGACTCCGCTCAATTTCATTTCTCTCCAGCGACTAGGTCAGGAATCGTAATACACTAGACGGTTTGCAGGAACCCCAGAAGTGCAAGACAATCAGCGAAAAGCTATACATTCTGTGTTGGCAACGATTCCTGAGATCGAGGATTTAAAGCCTTAACAGAGAGAATGTTTGGTGAATTTTAACAAGGGGAAAGATGTTATTGCACTTCTTCCTACGGGATTTGGGGCATTACATAGGTCATGACCAAATAGAAGTGATTGAATTCTAATGCTGCGAGGTCAGACAGTTTCCACAAAGTGAAACCGGCTGAGGAATCAGACCAGAGTGTTGGAGACGTGTGGAGACACTTTTTTAAATATTCCATCCAGTTCTTGTATTTGCAGAGGTCACTGGTGTTAGACTAGTGCATGTCAATGGTCATAGTTTATCCTGCCACTAAAAACAGTCTTACCCACACACAAAACAAATCTATTATTACACCAGACTGTCCATGTAAATGTCTGTGTCGATAGAATAAATTTAGAAGTAAAACCAACCTTACATTTGAAGGATTTATGTCTGAGCAGCAGCAGTGAGTTGTACTTCGTGATAGAAAACCTCTGCAGCGGCGGACTGATAGATGAGACAATCGTCCCTCAACATGCGACGATTCATGCGATGCAAGGTTAGTTTTATTTTATTTCAAACATTATGGCAGGATAAGTATGACCATTGACATGCACTAGTCTAACACCAGTGACCTCTACAAATACAAGGACTGGACGGAATATTTAAAAAGTGTCTCCACACGTCTCCAACACTCTGGATCACTAGGAAATGAGGCCCTATGTCCAAAATTCTGGAGTGCCCCTTTAAAATTACGTATTTCCATGTATCTGACCCAAACCTCACTCACAAGACTACACCTGCAGGGGGAGTTCATGCAAAAACTACTATTCATGCAGACAAAGTATTTGGAGGCATTATATTTATATAAAGGCACATTTTAAAAGTCCTAATTTCCATGGAAACAACTTGCAAACTAGTAATTTTGGTCTTAAAATTAACATTTTAACCCAATCTACATGATCCTTTATTTCACTATTTTGTCCAAAAATCAAGATATTAACAGTTATAACAAAAACAAATATAATCACAAGCCTTGTTTCAGGTTTGATTGACAGTGTTGCTAAGCCACTGTTACCTTCAACAGCGTCACTCAGGATTGGCTCTTTGGTTGCTATGATACAGTCAGATTATCAAATATGGAACTCGGCTCAAAATTCACTTAATTATACGCCAGCTTTAATGAGCTTCATTTGACTGAAGCTGAACAATGTAGGTGAAATCACACTCCCTCAGTCCCTTAGCTTGCTTTCTTTGCTTTGAATGTCCCACAGTATGGCATTAAACTGTTAAACTGAACTGTCTTAAACTAAACTTCTTCATTTTTACAGTTTTTGTTGCTTTAAAAAGTCATAATTAAATACGTACTAGTTCACGTGGCACAGATATGACCAATAATTTGGCATCGTGGCATCTACTTGTCTGTTCTGTTTAAAGCTGTACTCTGGAACCTTCAAGACTAAGCAGTAACATCATGAAAATATGCGGATGTTGGAGCCTACATGAGAAAAGTGACTGCGTGCCCCTTGTGTAACGTTCTGCTGTACGAGTCACTCTTCATTCACAGTGTGCAGTCAGCGTGGTGAGCTGGTGCAGAGGGAGGGGCTCTGTTTGTACCTGGGGGAAGCCTCTGGACATACTGTTCCCTGGAGCTGAGCGGGTGTCGACAGGTGCAGATAATGGCAGGTCACGCCATGAAACAGGTGCCCCCCGTGGTTCAACAGGGACACTACAGTCTCTTTTAAAACACATGCACACTTCAGACTGGATGACGGCTTTAGTAGTAAAATGTTCACGTGAATTGAAGAGCAAACTACGCTGCAACTATTTAAAAAAAAAAAAAGACTTATTCTTTATTTTATATCAAGAAAAATTAAATAAATTCCAAATGTGCCCTTTAACATCTGGTCAAATGGAGTGGACCACAGAGACAGTATAGACCAGGGGTGGGCAATTATTTTTTCCATTGGGCCACATGAGAAACAGGAAATATTGTGGAGGGCCAAAACTCAATTCTGCATAATATTAATTGTATTTCTTTATAAAAAGCAGTAAATAGCATTGTTGTGCCGAGCTGATCAAACTGATTAGAGTCTATGCAGAAAGACCAAAAATGTGGCTGTTTGCTACAGGTGTTCCAATCAGTAGGAGCAAAGAGGGTGCTCTTGGAAAAAAGGATCAAGACTCAAGACACAACGGATTCCAGGCACTCCAAAACAGTAGAAAAAGTAAACACATCGCACGAGGAAAAATATAATTAAAAGGCCTTTATTTGAATGGCCAAAGCCAACATGTTTCGACCTCAACTGGTCTTCATCAGGGCTTAATTAAGAACAAAGCATGGGTGTGGCCTTCAAATAGAACACATCAACCAATAGCAAGACTGGAGTAAATTGGAGGCAGACAAAACAGGTGCACAAAAACAGGACATGGTACAGGCAAAAAAAAAACAAAAAAACAAAAAAAAAACAAAAAAACATAAGGTTCCCATTATTACTGTTACCAATAATTTATTAAAAATAAAATATTTTTAAATATTTATAGTCTAGATCACATATTGTATAATATTTATATTATATTAGTGTAATTTTATCATATTCATAAATTATATTTAATTACCATCCTTATCAATAATAACAAATAATATACATAAAGGACCTATCAGCCTACAGTGGTTGTAAATGCAACATTGAAAAAAAAACATTATTAAACCTTATATTATAAGAAAAAATATATTATAAAAAACAATTATAAAAAACAGGACAGATCAAAGTCCTCATTTAAACCTGGATGTTCACATGCTCTCAGTTTATGAATCCAGAAAGCTTCTCTTTGATTTAATTTTTGAAGTCTGTCTCCACCTCTTGCCAGTGGTTTCACATGTTCAATACCCTCAATACGAAGCAGAGTGTCATTGCTTGATTAGAGTCTATGTTATAGACAGTGAGCTCCTGTTACAAAATAAAATACCAGAGAGCTACTCATTTTAGTGGTCATAAGAAACTGAATACATAAACAAACCATGGTCTTAGATAGGGTACAGTTAGTTGCTTATAAAACATAAACCATTTATTAATGCACAAAGTTGGGCATCAAAATTATACATTTACAATGGTAATTAACCAAAATTTTGTTATTCAGTCCCATGCATGTACTTCAGAAATCTCTCAGATTTGTTTTGTTGCATCAATGTTCAGTATTGGGGAATAACAGATTAATCAGAATCAGAATCAGTAATCAGAGTACAAATTATGAGTAACTGTATTCAGTTACAGTTACTGTTTCAGTGAGTGGTAATTGGATTACAGTTACTTTGTTAAAATAAATGGATTACATGGCGGTATTTTCCTGTTTTTAAATTTTGGGCTAAACCAGGACTAAACTATGACTAAACCAGGACTAAACCAGGTCTAAACAATATGACACTAACAGTAGGTGGACATACTTTAAGGCAGCAGTGATCTCATACAGAAATAATTTCTCTATCAATAATCGTTTTAATCTGGTTAAGTAAAGACTGGACTTTTTATTGTCTTTTAGCAGACAAAACATCTTATGTTAACATATCCTTGTCTTTGCTTCTCTACAGCAAACAAAAGCCTGTTCATGGAGACTTGGGCTCAACAGACAATTTGAAGAGAACAAACATGAATTTTCAGGTTGTGGTTGTTACATTCATGTAGTTTTAAAAAGCACGACAATATCAAGTAATCCAAAGTATTCAGATTACATTACTCACTTTAAGTAATTTAATGGATTACGTTACTAACTACATTTTGGGGTATGTAATCTGTAATCTGTAGAGGAATACATTTTAATAGTAATCTTCCCAGCACTGTCAATATTTGTAGAAGTTTTTTTTTTCAGCACACGGTCACACGTGGTTTCTCTCTATAACAGTACTGACAGTGTAACTATAATTCACATGATAGTGCACTAGTACATGATACTGATAATGATATCTATGCTAATTAGATGGTAGTCAGGGTTACGAAAAGAACATTCCGGACAAAATATCATCATGGAGAAATGTTACTCCATTGTTAAAGTGATAGTAACTGTAACTTTCTGGAGGTGGAAAGTCGGTTACGTGATTCAAGGCTCAGGATATACGTTCTTGCATTTCATATATTGTGCAAGGGGCTTGTCCAAATAAAAAATAATAAAAACAATAATAAAATAAATGCTCAGATTTAATCACACTAGTCTTAAAATAATAAAAAACAGTAAAATAAAATAAGAGCAACAAATAAATAAATAAATAAAGCCAATAAAATGCATTCAAATAAAATAAATAAAAGACACAGAGTACCACACAACTCACATGGTGTTAAAAGCCTGAGAGTAAAAGTGGGTTTTAAGACGAGACTCAGGCTGCGTGAAACAAATCACACTGAAACAAATCACCGTATCGCTGTATCACCGGATCAGAAACGATTTGCGTCCAGACGTTTCTGTGTCCGCAAGCCTTCCCCTATCCACACGGCTTTGAGCATATTTGTTTACGTTTTACAGAAACAAAACTTAAAACCACATGGCTCATCTGCATAACTGAGAGCTAAAAAAAACAGCAACACTGCAATAAAACACACATCGGGGAAACGGGGAGGGCGTTCAGTACACGAAAAAAGGAACATAGAACAGAATGCGAGAAGGAAACAGCGAAGGCGAAACACGAGCGACAAAACACAAAGCAGAACAGGAACAACTCAAATCGGCCTGTTTCTGAGCACTGTACAAGAGAGAACCACATTATGGACTGGGACGGAGCAAACATCATCGGGACAGAGGAAAACAAACATCGTCGCTGGATTAAAGAAGCAATCGAAATACGGAAACCTGCCCACGGGACGATAAACCGGGACGAGGGGGCTTTTTTACTCTCACACAGCTGGGATACTGTCCTGAGGAAGTCGCACTGCAGATGGCGCTGTCGTCCTGCCTCCACTGGTAGGAAGACGGTGCCAAAACCTGTTTAAATCAGCTGAACGGACACGTCACAGCAAGCATCACGTGACCACTCTGAGGAAGACCACAGTGAGCAGTCGAAACTGTCTGGTATGAAAACAAACCTATGGTCTGAAAAAAGAACCTAATAACATAAGCTCAAAAAACAGCTCGCTTCTTGTGCCCTGATGCGGTTCAGCTTCTGTCGGACTAAAGGACACGACTTTGAGTGTTCTTTCTGTGACAGAGGGATGTTCTGCTGATGGTGAGTTTGTTCTGTCGCGATGGAGATGGTTCATGTGAAACTTTTCAGAGATTATACATCTGCAGGTCGTACGCACAGACCGTATATATGAATGGACAGATATTCTAGCCTCTTAGCATTTTGACGGTGAATTACTTCACGGTGCACAGACCTGTATCAATGTATCAGCGTTTTCAGGCGTCCAGACAGTGCCGGATCAGATCTGTACTCAAATGAATTTGTGGCAACTGGCCGCACCAGATCGTTCCGTCTCTGGAGCCGTTTTCCATCAGATTAGTGTGAACGAACACTGCATCCACAATGAAAAAGACTCGAATACGAACTAGTGTGGACGGGGTCTTAAAACACTCCACTATTATTTCATGATAATGTTTGATAATCATTAAATTGTGGATGTTTCATTGTGTTTTAATCCATGTTTGAATGACATGAATTGAATCCAAGGTGTATAAATGTAAGTTTTTATTTTTTTATGCACAGTGATAATGTTCGATTTACATGTATTCATAAGGTGGAGGCTCTTTTGGATTTTTTGCCTCTTCCAGCACCTACTTTTTTTATGTAGTGTTTTTTTATTGTTATGTTATATGGGCAAAATAAATTAATACATAAATAAAGCTCTTGGACGCTGGTTAGGTAAAGTTTGGTAACACGCTGAAACTCCATTACAGGCTGAGATGACGTGTGTTATTGTTATTTAGCGCTCACATAACACTGTTTAACCCGTGAGCTGGAGTTGGAGGGACAGAGGACTTCCTGGTTTTTATGCTCCGGCCTTCATCGCTCTTCCTTCCTCAGAGTCCGTGGCACTGCTGTTTCCGACTTTCTACGAACGCTCCACAAAACATCAAGGCCCAGAGCCAAATGGGACACGCACAGAAGACATGTGTTTTGGATCTGCTCAGGGCGTTTGAGGTGGAAAGATGTGAGAAGATTTCACTTACGCAGCAAAAAACACAATATATATCTATTTGTTGGCTGTTTGTGTAACTTTTCTGGTGCAGGATCCAACTTCTGCTGTTTCCACGGAGATACAATTACTGTGCTTGGAATGTTCCACAGTATTCTGGCATTCAGCAAACCTGTCATGCATGGATTATTACAGGCGTTTTTATGACTCGAAAATGACTGTGAGCAGGCTTGCCTCTCCGCAGATCTGACCCGAAAGCTTTTACGTTCTCAAAAACAGACCTGAAGTTGTGTTTTGTTTCATTCACACATGTTTAAGTAATTTCCAGACTATCTGCCGCTATTTTTTGCTATTTTTTTGAACCCTTTTTATATGCACAGATGATTTATGCACAGTTTATCTCCGTGTGATAAAATATCGTATTTTCTGCACTATAGGGCGCTCTGGATTATAATTCACTGTCATTGAATGGTCTATTTTCGAACTTTTTTCACATATAAACTGCACCAGACTATAAGGCGCATTAAACGAAACACAATAGATAGATAAGTCAGTCAAACTTTATTTAACACGTTCACAATAACTCTCAACTTTACTCAATTGTAATGCGTAAAAAAATACTGTCTGAGACGCTAAATTGTTCGTGTATTCACAATAACTCAATTGTTCAAACAGTTGTATGATTACGGAGTCCAGCACGTCCGCACGTCCCACACCCATCGGTGTGGTTACTATTTCCTGGCAGTTCAGTGATGATTCTGGTCTTGGTGAAAGCTCGGACCACAGTTGCTCGACACTGTCTTTCTGTCTTGGTGAATGTGTGTCTCCTTCTCTCATCCACTGCTCCCACGCAGCTCGCACTTTCACTTTATAACAGCCTTGAGTTTAAAGTGGGTGTTGTGAGCTTGTCTCTTGACAGGTGCATTTTGATATTAAAAGGAATCACAGTATGTATTACTCTGCGATGCTCCTGACTACAGGAGCCGTAATGCTGCAAGTGGTGCGGCTTTGTAGTTTACTAAAGTTGCACTAAGACACCCAAATAAATTCATATATGAGGCGCTCTGGATTATAAAGTGCGCAGTCGATGAAATTAAAGGCTTTTAAGTGTGCCTTATAGTGCAGAAAATACAGTAATTTATGATGCTAAATGAACATTATTGAGGGGAACACGTCTTACCCGTGCGCATAAATGATGAGAAGAAACGTCTCAAACTTCAGTAACCAGACGTCCACTCATACCTGATCAACACAACTATATTCGCCCCCGGGAGAGTCTGAAATATGCTTAAATCCTACAAGACACTGACATGATACAGACAGGACAGAGGCTCTTTCTGCAGGAGACATGCGCAGTAGAGTGCGGGGAGAGACAGCGGTGATGCGCCAACGAAGATGCTCAATTGCTTGTGTTTTGAACAGTTATTTTGCACTTCATGCACACACCTAGCCAGGCTGGTGCCACCTAGTGCCTCCACTCAATTTCATTTCTCTCCAGCATCTAGGTCAGGAATCAGAATACACTAGACTGTTTGCAAAGACCCCGAAAGTGCGAGTTCGGGAACCAGCCAATCAGTGAAGAGACAGACATTCTGTGTTGGCAACGATTCCCGAGATCGAGGATTTAAAGCCTGGAATAAAGAGAATGTTTGGTGAATTTTATCAAAGGGAAAGATGTTATTGTCCTTCTTCCTACGGGATTTGGGAAAAGCTTAATATACCAGTTAGCCCCATTACATACGTCACAACCAAACAGCAGCGATTGGTTAAATGATAAAAAAGTACCCGCCTACCGTCGAGCGAACAAATTCTAAGTTTGTACGAAGTGAAACAAAGTAAAAACGGCTGATGAATCAGGCTAGCACACACCCTCCTTATGTAAAGCACACGAAGAAATGCAGGTGATGCAGCTTTTAAGTCAAAGGTGATTGATGTGGCTGTCGAGGAAGGAAACAGAGCCGCTGCAGGTGAACTCGACATCAGTGAGTCGATGATGAGACGTTGGTGACAGCAGCGTGATGAACTGACGACAAAAACTTTCAGAGGCGATAAAAGCAGACGGCCCGAACTTGAAAACGTTCTTGAAGACGTGGACACCTGTGGTTTATATTTAGTATAAATTTAGTTGATGCGGCTTATATTCAGATGCGCTCAATAGTCCGGAAATTACGGTAATCTCCAAAGCTCAAAATGGTTTCACCTTTTTGATGTCGTGAAGCAGTATTTTTCAAGTTCACAGCTACATTTTAGTTTTTGTTCAGTAGAGATTGGGCTGAAATTATCCAAATGATTCTAGCAAAGGTTTATGGAGTTTAAAAAACACAGCCTAAAAATGCAGGGTTTGCGCGTTAAACATGCGTGAATGAAACAAAACACAACTCCAGGTCTGTTTGTGACGAGGAAACAAAGTTATAACACAGATCAGAAAACAGCTTACTTTTTATTTTTTTATTTTAAGCCCCAAGAGCAGAGACAAGATGATCTGCAGTCTGGATTTGATATCGATATAATACCACGGGTTTAAACCAGACAATCGCTTTTCAACTATGCATAATACTGAGAAAAACGTTTGCCTGATTGGTTCCAGTTGCAGATTTCCCGCTGCTCGACGGCTCAGGGGTTTGGTCCGAGCAAATACTTTCCTCACAGCTTTCCACCATTTCAATTACAGCGCTGTCCAAAAACGCCAATGGGAAAATAATATATCGATAAAAGAAACACGGTACTTCACTTGTGTTTCTGATTTATTTTTGCGTTTTCAATTTTGTGTTTATTATTAAAGGTGCTTTGGGTGACTTTTCTGGTGGAGGGTCCATCAAATCCTTTTCTCCGTGGAGATGTTATCGCTTTATCTGGAATGTTTTACAGTACGATATTAACTCTTTCTATCCTCATGGAGACCAAACCAGACCAAGTTACAGGTCAGATCTGTGGAGAGGCGACCCCGCTCAGTCAGAATGCCCGTTTTTTTTATTTTTTTTTGAGCTATAAAACCACCTGTAATTGAATAAATGTAAGTTAAAGCTGTTTAATGTCACACTGTGGAATATTGCAGGCAGAGCAATGACATATCCATAGAAAAAGTTACACAATGCACCTTTAAAGCCACAGTGTGTAACTTTTTGCCAAGAATAGGCTAAAATAAAGGCAGGTTTTTCATTTTGGATGTTTTTATTGCACTGAAAAACATAAAAACTTGACTTTACTTTGGCTACATTTATATGATGACAGTTTGAACAGAAGATGCAAAAGTGGCATCGCGTCTTCACTTTTTATTCGGCATTTAGACGAGCGTTTTCGGGAGGAAATCTGTAAAAGTGTGTGGAATTCGATTGGGTTTTTGGTTTGTATTTAAAGCAACAAGAGCGTCTTTGGACATATGGAAGTTTTCACGCTGCGCATTTTCATCAGCTTCTCCTTCCACAAAATTGTCCCACCATCGACTGGTTCTCCGGGTCTCGTCCATATCCGTCTGACTCGCCTGCGACGACCTGGTGCATCCGGAATTTGACAGAGGTGATTGCAGATCCTTCTCTGTTCACTAATAGTATCTCTGCAGATTCTCGACATTAGTTGGGAGCCTCCTGTAAGTTTATTAGAGCTGACAGACGCATGGAAATGATCCGACATGTTTGTTTCTGTCTGTCTGTATGTCTGTTTCTTTTGTTTGTCCTGCATGTATGTGACGTAAACTCGTACGTGACCTGAGCAGATCTGACCAGAGTTTTGCGTCTTGGGCAGTGTAGACGGAAACACTACGGTGGAGCGTATTCAACTTTCCACTCTGGAGGTGGTTTCAGATTTTTGTGTTTTTAAGCCCCAAAAACGCTGTCACTGTCTAAACAAAAGGCACTTCTAATAAAATATTTTGTTGTTTTTACCCTACAAGTGTTCTCATGTACACAGGCCCTTTGAATGGGCTTGCATCTCCACAAACCTGACTCTTATTTGGTCTGGAGGAGAGCTTGTTGTTGTCCGCCCTGGTCCCTCTCTGGTCCCGGTCTGGTCCCGGACCTGGATCAGTCCTGGTTCAGTCCATACGTGGTGCAAAAGTTCGGCATCAAGAGTCACGTAAAACGGAAAACGGCCGTTATCCGTTTTTTTCATTCTTCATTTAAACACAAAATCAAAAACTAAAAAAACGAATCGTTGTCCGTTTTTTCATTTTGGTTTTGGAGACAAATAACGAAGAAAACAGGTGTTTTTTCATTTTCTTATTTTTGGTTTTATATTGAAAAACGAATGAACGAATGATACACGGATTGTCTTGCACGTCCCTGTCTGGAACCAGCACACGGAGGACGGCACAAGACCGAGGACCAGACCTTAAGCCCCATCGTGAAGGGCTGAGCTTATCTCCATGGATCTTGCCTGGAATGCTCCTTAGTTTGACATTGAATCTGTACATCTCCATGGAAACAATTGACGCCGCCACATCAAAATATTATTGGTGCAAAAACTGTTTTGTTCTCATTCTATGCCACTAACATCATCTGTTCATTTATTCACCAAACTTAATATTCTTAATATTTATGGGATTAATATTTATCAAATTTGTATTTTTATGTATAAAATTCTTTACAATTCAGCAACGATCCCTAAACATTTCACATTTTATTTTAAAACCAATGCAGAGATTCATAGATACAAAACTCGTCAAATTCATAATTTTCATGTTCCAAAATTTGTCACATCAAGAGCTCAGTTTTGCCGACGATACAGAGGCGGGAAATTCTGAAGTCAGTTTTCACATCTGGTTAGTGACGACAGATCAGAGGTGTTGTTTAAAAAGAGTTTGAGGAAGTGTTTGATATTTCATGGTGATGATTGATAATCTTTCAATTGTGGATGTTTCATTGTTTTTAATCCATCTTTGAATCAAAAGAATTTAATCCATGGTGTTTTAATGTAATTTTTCTATATATATATATATATATATATATATATATGTGTGTGTGTGTGTGTGTGTATATATATATATATATATTTTTTTTTTTTTTGTGCACAGTGATAATGTTAAATTTGTTATCATAAGGTGGAGGCTTTAATATCAGCCCTACTTGGTTTCTTGCCTCTTCCGGCACCTACTTTTTATGTAGTCTGTTTTTTTTTTTATTGTCATGTTATATGTGCAAAATAAATAAATAAAATAAATAAAAATCTGTGGAGAGGCGACTGCACGTTTCTTAAGAATTAGTTTGCGGAATAACAGCACATGTAATTGAATGAATACAAGGTTCATAAATGCTTTACTGTGGAGCATTCCTGGCAAAGCACCATCAGAAAAGTTCCATAATGCACCTTTAACCCCATACATTTTTTTCTTTACCTTTTCAGCATTACATTAAGTCCACAACCCGGGCCTTCCTTATGTAAACGCAAACACACGGATCTGTACATTGTTTAAATTGTAAAGTACTGACACAATTTGTATCGTCACCTCAGTAGCTGCTCTCTTCATTATCATCTGACACATTTACGGGCGAGTGGCAGGTGCAGGCAGGTGCAGGCAGGCGCAGTCAGGTGGCGTCAGTTTTATAACCCGCGGGACCGGTTCCTCTGAGCGTGTGTTATGTCTTTGTTGTGAGTGGAGCGCACACAGCAGAAGTGAGCCTGACTTTGAGCCTGACTTTGAGCCTGACTTTGAGCCTGACTTTGATCTCTCGGCTCCTCCGTCCTGCGGACACTGTGTACTCTACAGGTACAGCGGCAGGGACAGTGTACATACCTGCGCGTAGTTTAGTTTACATAACTTTTTAAACAAGGTATTCAGCTTCTTCTCGCAGCATTTTTATGGCTTTTCCTGTTCAAAAAACGTAATATTTTGCTGTAAAAAAGTCAGTCGCCATAGCATCGTTCTGAAATCCGTGGATAATTAAAGCTCTAAGAGTCAAATTCTGTTGTGATTTTGGGTTTTACAAAAGAAATCGCTTTGAAATTTGAAAATTAAATGAACTTGAAAGACCTATTATGTGCTTATGTGACACTAGTGGATTGTTATGTTGTAATTTGGACATTTTAAATCGCAATATTCATCTGAAACGACTCAATTAAAAAAATTCCGCTGATTTATGTTTGAGAAAACTGAAAGCTGATGGGAGCAGAAGTCGCAAGTATGAAGTAAGTACAGAGATAAACTGCAGTCCCGCAAACTAAATATGAGTGTAAATAAAATATACAAATGATTAATCTATGTCATCATGCATCATTTTTGCTGGATATTTTATTTGGCTTTAATAAAAACATTTTAAGCAGCCTAAATTTGCGGACGTGCTCTAATCTCGCACACATTTTAGACAGTTCCTTTCCCTTCTCCGTGTTTGATGGAGCTTAAGAAAGTGAAAGTCTCCATTTTACGGGATTTGCGGGACAAAATATCGCAGATGCAAGCTGGAGTGGGAATGAAAATTACAATTCTTTGCAGGCGCAGACCTCTAATACAGAGGTGTATACTGTGGACAGTGTAAACAAGTTGAAAATAAGCGAATAAAGACAACTCAAACATGCACAAATCACATCAAATACATTTCGAGAGGGGAAATGACAAAGGGAAACAACTGTGACATGGTAAAAAAAAAAAAAAAAAAAACTGGGTCTGCTTCATCTTAAGTTTAAGTTGCACTATGTGTCTGCCAACTTCTTGTCGCTTTGGAGAAAAACATGGGTTTAATGGTGAAGTGGGGATTTTTTAAAGTGGCCAGCCCAGTAAAAATCTGTAATATTTGATGTTTTTTTTTTTTTTTTTACTCAAAATGATGTGGAATCATATTATTAACATTATCACCGTTCATAATCACCTACAGAACGTAAATTAAAGGCTACAATACATGTGGTCAGGATTAACCAGGACTAAATCAGGACTAAACCAGGACTAAACCAGGACTAATCTTGAACTTGACAGAGAGCAGGAGAACCTCGAGCCCGTGGAGCAGGGTATCCGCAAAAAGCAATCAGGCGACGGCTGCGGTCACCTGACGGTCTACACTGGCGCACCTCTGGGCCTTTCCAGAAACTCAGTCCTGGTTCAGTTCTGGTTTAGTTCTGGTTTAGTCCTGTTTTAGTCCTTGCTCTGTCCTGGTTTAGTTGTCCTGATTTAGTCATGTTTCAGTCTTGGTTCAGTCTTGGTTCAGTCCTGGCTCAGTCCTGCTGTAGTCCCGGTTTAGTCCTGGTTCAGTCCTGGTTTAGTCCTGGTTCAGCCCTGGCTCAGTCCTTGTTCAGTCCTGGTTCAGTTCTTTTTCAGTCTTGGTTTAGACCTGGTTTAGTCCTGGTTTAATCCTGGTACAGTCCTGTTTCAGTCCTGGTTTAGTCCTGGTTCAGTTTTGGTTCAGTCCTGGTTTAGTCCTGGTTTAGTCCTCTTTCAGTCCAGGTTCACTCATCTTTAGTCCTGGTTCAGTCCTCTTTCAGTCCAGGTTCACTCATCTTTAGTCCTGGTTCAGTCCTTGTTCAGTCCTGGTTCAGTTCTTTTTGAGTCATGGTTTAGACCTGGTTTAGTGCTGGTTTAATCCTGGTATAGTCCTGTTTCAGCCCTGGTTCGGTCCTGTTTCAGTCCTGGTTTAGTCCTCATTTAGTCATGAACCTATGCCGTTTTTTTTCACCATTGCCAGTAGCTCCGGTTTGACATTTAAGTTGTAGCTATTTTATATTAGTTACTTTTTTTATATCTCACGTCGGGACAAGTGGGTGGACGGCGTACCCCTGTGCACCACGCCCACTACACCCCTGGGTTTAATGCCACACTGTGCAACATTTCAAACAAAGCAAGAACATCTCCATGGAGACAAGCAGCCGACTCCACCAGCCCGAGTTACAGATTAGACGTGTAGAGAGACAAGCCCACTCACGGCGACAACGTGCGGTATTCGAGGTATTTAGGCAGTACAAACACCTGTAATTGAAGAAATGCAGGGTTACTATATGTAATGCCATACTGAGGAACATTCTGAGCTATAGGAATAACATCTCCGTGGAAACAAGGAGGTGTTGGACTCTCAAAGGTGGATCAGCTTTTAATAATCAACCATATCTCATCGTTTTCTTAATTTGTTTGGTGACGCTATCAACGTTTTGTATATTTTACGTTGATTTTTTTAGTAACACTTAATACCTACGACTTATTTATCCTTAATTGACCGTGAATAGAGATGTGATTGTTGTTTTCTTTATTGTGTTTTGTCGACAGTAAAGCCTTTAATGCATCCCGTGAGCCTGGTCACTGTGGACACGATGTACTGCACAGGTAGAATGTAAACAGGGAGCGGCTGT
The DNA here is from genome assembly GCF_026225935.1 of Boleophthalmus pectinirostris. NCBI lineage: Eukaryota > Metazoa > Chordata > Actinopteri > Gobiiformes > Gobiidae > Boleophthalmus > Boleophthalmus pectinirostris. The sequence continues at coordinate 4,111,452 of NW_026571133.1, forward strand.
ATGCAAAAGTACATTTAGTTCAGTTCCTGCGGTGACGTTAAAGGGCCCATACTGCGCTCTTTTCTGATTCATGTTATAGTGTTGTTATCTGATCAAAAACATTGAAACCACGGTCAGTGAGAATTCCAATGGCGTTAATACTGCACAACGCACGAGCAGCCAAATCACTATTCCATGTCACTGCTAAGAGCTTTAAACAATGAGGAGCCGTGCCTTCTGCAGTTTTAACACACTTCACGGTTCTACGACTCTGCAGAACGCAGGGCTCCTCCTTGTTTAATTCTTACGTATTTTAGACTTAGACTTCGCAAATTACTGATCCACAAGGGAAGTTACTTGGACACAGTAGCTCACGCATCACATGTTTCATATGTTATGAAAACAAAGGGTAAAAACTATATTTAAAAAAAGTTGCACTTTTTTCATGGTTTGGGTGTTTCCTGTGACTTATATATTAAAATTTTCACACTGAAGCGTCGAGAGGTTCTAGTCTTGTGTGTCAGTATCTGCTGCTCCTGTTCCTCCTGTACCACTGTCACTTCACTCTACTGCGCATGTCTCCTGCAGAAAGAGCCTCTGTCCTGCTGCAAGTAGTGAAATATGCAGTTGAAAACTCTAATTGCGCAGCAGAAAGAAAGTCTGGAGTGATCAAGAAACTGGCGGAAAGCAGGAGAACACAGCTTCACGGCAACAAGGCATGTCCGGCATCGGGAGGATGCTCCATGCAACTTTCCTGGAAGTCACTGGATGGATAGACAAAGCCTGGACTTCAGTAACACCGAAACCATCCTGTCGGGATTCAGTAAGGCCGGAATAATTCTAACTGGAACTGATGCTGAGTCTGACGACAGCGACACAGAAGAGGACGCGGCGTCTGTTTACCTCCGGAGGTCATGGAATTTATAATAATTTATTAAGGTTCTATGGGAGTTGCTCAGAAGTGACACCAAAAATGAAGAATTGAATGGATTTAGTGATTTGGAGTGAGATGGAGAGTTTGGTAAACTTGTTCTGTTCTGTTGTTTATGCTATAATTATCTGAATAACTTAATATATTATATTACTAGATGCCTATTCAGCCTGTTGTTACTATAATTTGCATTTCAGGATGAAATGTCTGATTTTATAAAATAAATTTCCCCCAAAAAGTGCGACTTATAGGTCGGTGTGACTTATACGTTTTTTTTCTTCTTTATAATGCATTTTTTGGCTGGTGCGACTTATACTACAGAGCGACTTATAGTCCAAAAAATACGGTAATAATAAATTCTTAATAAGCAGCCAAAAAGATAGCGAGAGACTGGTGTCAAATGTTTTATACAGAGGAAATATTCTCGAGTCTCCACGCCCTTCGTCGCAGCTCAAACACAACAGTCCAGTCAGATTTATTTATTCCAGTGACGCGTGTGAAACAAAGGCACAACTATGTTCTGTCTAGGGCTTTGTTAGACTTTAATCTGATCTTATTTTTAAAAGAGAATCTGAATATTCGAGCTTGAGCTTAAGCTGTGATTAGGCGTATTACTGTATTGTATTGTCTGTCTACTGTATGACTGGCATTGCTGCTATTACTTACAAAAACAATAATAAAGTTGAAAGTTGAGATGATTTTTAGTGTTAAAGAAAGTTCCTCTAACACAGTCCTTCGTAAATAGTGAGGCAACGCCAGGTGGGCACGGGTGACCTCGGGGAACATGCTTTTTTTTCTTTTTTTTTTTGCCATACTAGAATAAATATATAACTTTATTTACAGACTCAGGGTCCAAACCGTACACAGAAAGACACACACCTACAATACACGACATTCATATATAAACCCACCGGCACACACACACACACATCACAAAACAACAACAACAACAAAAAAAACACTGCTGACAATAAAATATTAATTTTACTTTCCCTGGTTCTGCTACGGGCACAGAGACATGGTCATGTGATTCAGTATATTTTTCTGTATTTTTTCTATTTTTATTGTAATGTTTAGGTTACCAAACCCTAATCCTAACCCATATTTTGTGCTAATTGGCTTGGGGACGAGTCTTGGGGGATAAAAGAGGGCCACTCTCCCTCCCTCAGTCAGTTTAGACCTGGACCTGTACGTGAACGGTACATCCTACAGATTATGAAGCATATTTCTGCTGTTGTATGTCCATATTGTAAATACCTTTTCTTTGTTGTTTCACTGTTTTGTATATAGCACTCTTCAAACTTTATTATTTTGGGAGCATTGTCACTAATTAAATCAACAAAACATCCTTCTGACTACGCCAGAACAGAACCCCGTCACAGCGGCGACCAAATAGATAAGAATTAGACGAGGAGGACACAGGAGCCTCATGACGCAGGTGAGCGCAGCGCAGAGTCCGGACGGACACATGCTGCGTGTGTCCCGGGAGTCGCTTTGGAGACTAAGGCTGTGTTCAGACTGCAGCCTGAAGTGACCCAAATCTGATTTTTTGGCCCCTATGTGACCTGTATCTGATCTTTTAATGACAGTCTGAACGACACAGATCCGATTTTTTCAAATGTGACCCAGGACACTTGGATATGTGCTCCTGAAACTGATACATATCTGATCTTTTGACATGCGACTTCAGTCTGAACGGCCAAAGCGCATTCATCCACCTACACGTTATCAACAAGCCACAAACGTCACTATTCTGCGCTGAAGGAGGCGAAAATTGTTAATGAACTCTGTGTCACTGAAGTGAAGCACATCACCACTCACCACTCTTGGCTCCGTCTCCACATCCACACGTTCCTTTCAACGGACGTCGCTGCCGCTGCCCCACAAAACACCACGGCCAAAAACCTCGTCCTTTTCCTTCTCAGTCTCCTCCTTAAAACAAGTAAGTTGTTCATGTTCTGGCTCCGGTACGAGAGGAACTTTAAAATCTCCAGGTGCTCAATGCTCATGTCCATGTTTGGACAACTTCTGTAAACACAGAGACGCTCGCTGCGGTTGACGTCATCGTGTCTCCAGTGTCACATGTGGGACACGTTTGGGTCGTTTAATGTTCACACTGGAGTCACATACAAGTCACATTTAATTAGAAATGTGAACGACCTCGCAAAAACATCGGATTTCACCAAAAAATCGGAATTGAGCGTTAAGCCCTGCAGTCTGAACGTAGCCTAAAATGTTTGCTCTCGTAAGTCGGCAACTGAACGCGAGGATGTGATTTGTTCACATTCGGTAGTGATTCTGTAGAGTGGAGGCCGCGAAATGTTTTCTTCTTCCTAGAGACGGCGTGACAGGAAATAACTGAGAAGCACTGCTCTAACATAACAACATTACAGTCACAAGTTTTTCAGGTAGTCACTTTTTTGTTGAAAATTGAACTCCCAAAAATGACTACGAACGCTTGTATCGATCACAGACTCCTGAAATGTGCTGCTGCCAGTGTTTGCTATTGTGTGCGTCACCGTGGTAACAGCTGAACATTCGGCTGCACACACACATGCAGAACACCCCCCGACATGACGTAAGATGGTGAAGTGTGATCCAAGGCAGCGGTTTGAAGTTAACGTTTCTCTTATTTGAGTGTATTTGAGTGTTCTGTCCCTGCACTGACAGTACACACCAGTACACCGACGCACATGTCCACACACACACACAGACAGGTGCGACAGGACCTGAGTGTGTGAGTCTGTGGGTGGTCTGAGCGTGAACTGTAAACACACCTGTACAATGCTCCACTGTGCAGCTCGGTGATGCAACAGCTCACTGCATTCAAAACATATGGGCCTCTGCACGCGCTGGGCTTCACACGACATTACTACGTTCTATAGGACAATAATATTTAACACAAACAGTGGGCTGCTAAATCAATCAATCAATCACACTTTATTTCAGACTCTAATCCATATAGAACATTTAAAAATCAGACAGAAGACACACAAAACAGTATTAATCGTCCATATAAGCCAGGGGTGTCCAACTCAAATTCACAGAGGCCAAAATTAGAAACTGGGACTAAACATCTGCATGTTTTCTTCTTTCGAGATATGTAATGTTAAACCTTTTCTTATTAAAATAAATGTTTAATAATAGTTTTGCTTAAACATTGAATCCAGAACAACAATGATTAATCGTTAACATTTTTATATTAAAACGATCGTCATTATTATTACTATCTGCACTACTAATCTGCATAAATAAATTCAACTTTACGACATATAAACCGTAACGACTCTAGAGCCACATCAGCCCGTTTGACATTATAATGTGTTTAATTCAGTTTTGTTCAACTCTCACAGAAACAAAACTTAAAACCGCATCGCTAATTTGCATAAACTAAGTGAAGATAAAACTACAGCTCTTGTGTCGCTGATGCGGTTCAATTTCTGTCAGATTAAAAGACATGACTCAGGTGAATACAGGTTAGTGTGACCAGATTTGCGTTTGTCAAAACCAGGACACCGTACGGGGGGAGGGAGGTGGGGACTCGTCATCCGACATTGAGCGACTCTCACCTGGAAAAACTTTTTCCCACTGGACACAGAAACATATGTGCTGCTTTATACACTGTGCACATGGACTCACACTTGTCCCGAACGCAACGGAAAGTGTGGAATTTCTTGTACAAATCATCGTTAAATACACATTTGTGCTTCGGTACGTTGCAGACTGACCCACTGTTTGTGTCTCGCTCCTTCTGATGCAGAGAGACACATGTACAGACCTGTTTGGTCACACTACACACAGCAACCTACATTCGGTTTGTCAATTAAAATGAACGTAATCGATGAAATTCTTAATGATCAATTATCAATTAATCGAATAATCATGCTCATCCCTAGCTCAGACATAAATCCTTCAAATGTAAGGTTGGTTTTACTGAGAAAATTACAGATAACTATGACCATTGACATGCACTAGTCTAGCACCAGTGACCTCTGCAAATACAAGGACTGGACGGAATATTTTAAAAAGTGTCTCCACACGTCTCCAACACTCTGGCTCACGAGGAAATGAGCTCCTTTGTCCAAAATTCCACGCTGTCCCTTTAATATAACATTTTCTCATTTTTTTTTGTCTTTGCCACATAAGTTTGGATGGAGTTTTTTGGTTAATATTTCTTGTCAAAACGAAAGAAAGAAATCAGCTTATACTCGTAACAGATGTCTGAGGTTGTAAGTGCACTAAAAGTCAGACGCTTATCAGATTTATGGAGCTAAAACATGATTCAAATGACATGTTAACAGCAAAATCATCTTGTTTCTTTCAGATCTTCGGTCTCTCTGATTACTCACATCTCGTTGTGCCATTTCCTCGTCCTTCAGGTGATGTTAAATGTCTAGAAAAGCAGATTACCGAACTGCAGAAATCAGATAATGATCAGATTTGCGGTGAGCAGCACAACCCAAACCCCACGCACTTAAATTGGAAACAGACAAAATCAAACACGTGCACCGAGGCATCGACTAATAACGAGAGAAGTCTGTTCTTTTGGTGTGTTACGGTGAAAATTGTGGTGGAAAACTCCCCCATTAAAGCAGAACGGCTCACAGATTACAACTAGAGAGAAAATATGGAAATGATCAGTTTAACTTGAGGTTTTGGATCAGAGATTTTGTGATTACAAGAAACCACAATAAAAGCAAGTTATCTCAAAGGCGCTCGACCTGATTTTTATTGTCTTAAAAACATGAAAAAATAGAAAGAGTTCATTTTCAACAGTTAGAAAATGGCCCAAAGTTATTCCCAAGTTACTTTATGCATTCAGATTAGGGATGGACATTCGATGAAATTTTCTTAATCGATCGTCGGAAGAATTAACGATCGAATATCGATTAATCATTAATGTTTTTATATTAAAATGATCATCATTATTATTACTATCTGCACTACTAATCTCCATAAATAAATTCAACTTTAAGACATATAAACCGTAACGACTCTAGAGCCACATCAGCCCGTTTGACATTATAATGTGTTTAATTCAGATTTGTGCAACTTTCACAGAAACTAAACTTAAAACCACATCGCTAATTTGCATAAACTAAGCGAAGATAAAACTACAGCTCTTGTGTCGCTGATGCAGTTCAACTTCTGTCGGATTAAAAGACATGACTCAGGTGAATACAGGTTAGTGTGACCAGATTTGCGTTTGGCAAAACCAGGACACCGTACGGGGGGAGGGAGGTGGGGACTCGTCATCGACATTGAGCGACTCTCACCTGGCAAAACTTTTTCCCACTGGACACAGAAACATATGTGCTGCTTTATACACTGTGCACATGGACTCACACTTGTCCCGAACAGAAAGTGTGGAATTTCTTGTACAAATCATCGTTAAATACACATTTGTGCTTCGGTACGTTGCAGACTGACGACTGTTTGTGTCTCGCTCCTTCTGATGCAGAGACACATGTACAGACCCGTTTGGTCACACTACACACAGCAACCTGCATTCGATTTGTCGATTAAAATTAACGTAATGAAACGATGAAATTCTTAATGATCAATTATCGATTAATCGACTAATCATGCCCATCCCTAATTCAGAGCATCCTAATTATTCACCACAATGAGTTTCTGAGCACTTTTCACAATTTTCAGAAACCAGAGTGGAGTTTTGCTGTGTCTGCAAAACTAATAACAACTAGCATGATAACACTTCCGCACTTCCTGATCATTGGGCAATAAAACTTACATGCAGACAACAAAAAGTTGACTTACAGTGTTTTAACTTCAAGGACTTTTTTATACAATATAGTGACAGACTTTTGCGCCGCACACGCCACGGACTGAACCAGGACTAACCCAGGACTAACCTAGGACTGATTCCAGGACTGAACTAGGAGGACTAAACCAGAACTGAACCAGGACTCATTGTTGGTACTGGCTCGGAGGTGCGCATAGACTGTCAGGTGACCGCAGGTGAAAAGACGGGCGCAGAGCTCCGCGCCCAACGGAGATACGCGCAATCGTCGCCCAATCGCACTTTGCGAACACCCTGCTCCACTTTAGGGGCTCGGGTTCTCTTCCTGTAAAGCACTTTTTATCTTTGTGTACAAAGTCCAAGATTAGTCCTGTGGTGTATCTGTCCAGTAAAGGTGTGTTTTGTAACTTTTCTAGTGGAGGGTCCATTAAATGTTTTTCTCCATGGAGATGTTACTGCTTTGTCTGGAATGTTTCACAGTGTGGTACTGAACCTTTCTATCACCATGGAGACTAAACCAGACCAATTTACAGGTCAGATCTGTGGAGAGGCGACCCCGCTCACAGTCAGAATGTCTGTTTTTCTAGACATTTTTGAGCTATAAAACCAAAAATAAAGTAAAGCTGTTTAAAGTCATACTGTGGTAGGGTTGGGTGGTAATACAATATTACGGTATCCCACGGTATCAAAAAAGTAGCAACTGTGTCAGTTTCATTACTGTCATTAAAAAAATCTGCAGCGCATAAGGACCTCATATAATATTATAATAGGTATTACTGATACCTAAATTTGTTTGCTGAACACAAATGAATGTGTGGTTGCATTTTCAATTTAACGCTCTCACGATTTAAAACTAATAGTGTCTGTAATGTCTCTTTTAAGTGCGCGGGGAGATGACGTTCAATTAGTTTCATTCCATTGTCACATGACGCTCATAAGAGAGACCAAGACCAAGTGCAGCCTCAAGCGAGTTGGTCCCAAAAAAAATACTAGTACCTATGCAATTTGCAGAATTTTGGCTTCAGGCGCACATTTGTTTACGTTTTACAGAAACAAAACTTAAAACCACATGGCTCATTTGCATAAACAATTTCGCTCTTTGTGTCGCTGATGCGGTTCAGCTTCTGTCGGACTAAAGGACACGACTCAGTGGAATCTGAGTGTTCTTTCTGTGACAGAGGATGTGCTGCTGATGGTGAGTCTGTTCTGTGTGTGTGTATATCGCGTTGGAGATGGTTCATGTGAAACTTTTCAGAGATTATAAGTCTGAGGGTCATACACATAGACCGTACAGCGGTGTGGCTTCGTAGTTTACCAAAGTCGTACTAAAACATTTTGGTAATACGGTAATACTGTACACCCTGGTAAAATCCTGAGAAGGTTTAACAATATAAAAATGTCAATACTGCCCAACCCTATACTGTGGAACATTCCATACAGAGCAATGACATATCCAAAGAAACGAACAGGTGACGGACTCCCAACCAAAAAGTTACACTGTGCACCTTCAAGCACAGACTGTCACATGATTGCCAAAACAAAAAAATTAAACGCGTTTTACTGACAACATGATGAGTTTCCAAAGACAAATTTTTCTCAATGTCTAAAAACAAACAACACAAACACATGAGTGAAGATGACGTAACCTCACAGGGCCGTCTGTCAAACTCTTAACCACGAGGAAGCGTTACAAAAACAAACACAAGAATGAGGTGAAATATTTGGAAGGTTTGAACAGTGTAAATAACGTGTTTACTTGGAGCTTGTTGGACTAGTCGGTTACGCAACTTTAAGGTTTTGGTCACTGCAAATTAACAACATTTAGAACATTTATGGAAAGGGAAATATTAATACTATTGTACACGGAGTAGGAATAATCACAGAGCTATTAAGACTACGTACTTGCAATTATGGTAAAATGGTCACACTTTTCCACCTTCAAGGCACTCGAATGCTTTTACATCAAGGAATTCACGCACACATTCATACACCAGTGCACACGCAGACACTTGGGGCAGGTGGGTTAAGTGTCTTGCCCAAGGACGTAACAACAGCATTCATCTGTGAAAGGTGGAATCGTACCGCCAACCTCTACCAGTGATTTTTATGTTCAGAGCTGGATTCTAAGTTCCAATTTTGCTAAGCTACTGTCATTTTATTGTTTTGAAAAGGCCCTCTCATCTTGTTTGACCAATATAGAATTTCCTCAATATAAATCCATTCATCCATCCATTTTTTCCGCTTATCCGGGACCAGGTTGTGGGGGCATCAGTCGAAGCAGGGACTCTCAAACTTCCTTCACCCTGGACACTTCCTCCAGCTCCTTAGGGTAGACCCCAAGGCATAGACATAGTCCCTCCAGCGTGTCCTGGGTCTTCCTCAGGGCCTCCTCAATATCATATCGTCTCTATTCCTTCTAATTTTCTTCAGTAGCCTCATAGAACCTGGCGTCCACATATGTCCAACACATTTTGGGTTGTTCAGGCATTTAATAAATAGTTTTGCAAATCATTATTCAATTATGACTTTATAGTGTTCCATCAAAATGATTAAAACATAAAAAGAATGTTTTATATATCATATATACAGTCGCAAAAAACTGTTGTTGTGTCCTTAGGCAAGGCACTTCACCCTCATTGCCTTAGTATGAAAGTGGTTTGTGTGTGAGTGATGGTGGTGGTCGGAGAAGCCGAAGCACAGATTGGCAGCCTCGCTTCAGTCAGTCTGCCCCAGGGCAGCTGTGGCTACAATAGTAGTTTACCACCACGGGGTATGGAGAGAATAAATAATGCTCTTTAAAGGTTGTATGGAGGATTTGTTTTTTGTTTCAAACTGTCAGTGAAAGATTAAAATACCATTACAGAGACGCAGCAGCTTTGTAATTATGATGACCAAAAAAAAAAAGAACGAAAATCTATCAACTGTGGACGTAGTGAGGCCAGATAAACATCAGCCAATAGAAAACAAGGCTCCCTCATTTTCTATTGGCTGTTGGGTTGTCAATCAAACTCCCTAGTGTAACTGACTCCGTCGGAGCGCGGGGATTACGTGGTTTACGCAGCGGTTCTCAGAGGCTTTTTCGAACTGTCGCTTCCTCACATTTCGCACAAAGTTTGTCGCGACGGCGGACGAGAAGCCACGACCGGTTCGCCGCAAAAGAAAGTCAGTTTTTTGAGGTTGCTGAAAGAAGAAGATAAGAGGAAAAGGAGCAAAGCCAAACTGAGGTGATTCTTGGAGATCTCGTCCAGCGATGGCGCGACCGAAGCAGATGAAGGGTCTAAAAACTGACGCGTCGGTCGCTGAATTACTTCTAAACAGGAACACTTCAACAGTAATTCTGAATGCGCACAAGGACTGTCGCTGTATTTCTCTTCCCTTAAAAAAATCCTCTATACAACCTTTAAAGCATCTTTGAGTGTCCAAAACAGAGCTGTATAAAACATGCATGCATTATGTATGTTTGCATTATTATATATGGACATGTAAATACAAAAATATAAAAATATGACAAAAACATTATTCTTTGTTTTCGCACTCATCAGGCCCCAATCAGCCCAAATAACAAAGAGTGTAATATTAGACTTGTTTAACAGAACTGACTCATGTGAGCTTCATGTTAGTCATGTTATAAACTTGTCACTTCATCAAAAGCATACGTGCTGTTGTGTTTTGTTGTTTGTTTGAGTAACCTGTTATTATTAGTCTGTCAACATCTCAGAAGGTCAAAATCCTCCGTTCCAATTTCTGATGTCGTCAAGTGGTAGTTTTCGAGTTAACAACTTCCTTTTACCTTTTGTTTAGAAGCCATTTCAGTCATTCCGGGGCAGAAATGATCCAAATGATTCTAGTGAAGGTGTCTGGAGTTTAAAAACACAGTGGAGGACTTCCGGTATTACCACATGACATCACAAAGTGGAACAGTGTTTTCCATTTGAAAGAAGATCTCAGCCTAAATATGCAGGGTTTGTGCGTTAAAAATGTGCGAATGAAACAAAACACAACTCCACGTCTGTTTGTGACGAGGAAACATTATAAAATAGGTCAGAAAAATGGTCTAACACGGGACCTTTAACCAGTTCTCAGCTTTTTTCTGACGGGACTTCACTAAACAAAATCCTGTTATTATAAAATTACAGTGAGTATCGCTTTAAGAATCAGTTTGTAATGGCTGTAGACAATGAAATACAGAGATCTTTGTCCTATAAGCGTGATCTCATTGTACCAGGGCCAAAACAATGGTCCCATGAGCTGAGCGCTGGAGGAGAGAGCAGAGACAAGCGTGATGCCATCGGGACGCTCCTTGCACTTTCTCAGCATCCACATGACCACATGAATGTACACGGCAGGACAGCTCTGTGAGACACTGTTCGACTGAAGAATCGTATACTCTTTTGTCGTCAAGAGAGACAGAGGTTCAATTGTTCACACTTATGCCGCTTCTAAACCTTGTTATAGTATCCATGGGGCTCAGAATAGTGACAAATTAGGACTGTTGCCATAGCAGTTAACAATTTCAAACAAAAAATTATATATACCCTATTTTTTGAATGATAAGGTGCACTTAAAATCCTTTAATTTTCTCAAAAATCGACAGTGCGCTTTGTGTACTAATTCTGGTCACACTTACTGACCTCGAACCGATTTTCTGTGGTACACGGCGCTCAAAAATCTGTCAAAATGTTTTTGTATGACTTTGGTAAATTGCGAAGGTGCGACGCTTGATGGATTCTCAGAGCATTACAGCTACCGTAGTCAGGAGCCTAACTGAGTCGTGTTCTTTAGTCCGACAGAAGCTGAACCGCATCAGCGCACAAGGAGCGAGCTGTTTTTTTCAGAGCTTATAGTTTATGCAAATGAGCCATGTGGTTTTAAGTTTTGTTTCTGTAAAACGTAAACAAATGTGCGCAAAACTGCATTAAAATGTATATTTTAGTCCTCCTCGTAGAAAAAAAAACAAAAAACTTAAATGATCCACCCACATTCACATTCACAATACAAATTCACCAAGACAAGGAGGCAACGTCGGGTGAATTACACCACGATCTGTCCATGGATCGTGGACGCCTGGGCTAAGGGATCAGTCTCAAGTGTCGTCCGTTTGTTTCGCTTAATGTGCCTTATAATTCGAGGCGCTTTATGAATGAAAATAGACGAGAGAATTCAAAATGACTGATATTGCACTTTATAATCTGTTGTGCTTTATAATCCAAGTATAGTATAATTTTTAATCGGAAAAATTCCTTAAAATATTGCAGGAAACACATCAATATGCTAAATTATCCAGTATCATTTAGCAGAAAAAAATTAAATAAAATAAATATCTCTATTTAAAAATATTTATATGCTGTCCAAAATCAAATAATTTGGATTTTTTTTTTATTAAAAGTGTTCTATGTTACTTTTTTAGTGGAGGTTTGGCCATGTGTTTGTCCCCATTATCGCTATAAAAAACCTTGAAAGTCATGCTTACTGTGAGTGGGGTCTGCTCTGTGCACAGATCTGACCTGTAACTCGACCTGTAACTGTGCTGCTGCGCTGACGAGGCACAGGTCTACCTCCCGCTGAGACCAAACGACCCCGGGAGCCTGGCTGCTTGTTAAACTGCTTCAGTGACGTGAATAGTTGTATGGCACAGAGCCTCCGACAGTAACTCAACAGCTCCAAATCTGAAATCTGAAATATAATTCATTGGATTGATTGCTTCACTGTCAGATTTTTTATGCTTCTGGATGCTATTTTTATTATTCTTTGCTGCTTGTACATCTTTTTTTTTAAAGTGCTTGCTAAATAAAGATTTATTATTATTATTGGTGGCTTCACATGCTTGTCCCCATGGATATATACACGTTTAATGCCGTACTGTGAAACATTCTAGGCAAAGCAATAACATCTGGATGGAGACAAGAAAGCAGTAGCCTGATTAATCAACCGGTTTCACTTCGTAGAAACCATCTGACCCTGCAGTGTTAGATTTTGTTCGCTTGATGGTAGACGGGTGCTTTTTTTTAGGGGTGTCAAATTATCGCGTTAATTGCGATTAATTAATTATGGTCTTTTTTAGTCGCGTTAATCTCATTTTTAATCTCTAACTTTACTGTTTCTGTATGCGAGTTGCCTTATTATAAAATCTATTTTTATTTTTTCTTTGGACAATAACACATCGCTCCCGCAAAGAATTGTAATTTTCATTCCCGTTCTTGCCCGCATCTGCGATAAACCTGCACACGTCTGATCTCTGAAAACATCGCGACACAGACACAGAACAGACTCACCTTCACCATCAACATCCCCCTGTTACAGAAAGAACACTCATATTCCACTGAGTCGTGTCCTTGAGTCCAACAGACGTTCAACCACATCAGCAGCACAAGAGAGTTGTTTTGTTTTTTTCTCCGCTTAGTTTATGCAAATTAGCCATGTGGTTTTAAGTTTCGTTTATGTGAGACTTGCACAAATCTGCATTAAACACATTATAATGTCAAACGGGCTGATGTGACTCTAGAGTGTTTATGTTTATGTGTTGTAAAGTTGAGTTTATTTATGCAGATTAGTAATAGTGATAATAATGATGTGGAACGCAAATGACTGCATCTGTTAAAATTTGTTAAACAATAAATGACTTTATAAAGTTACTGTTTTGTTCTATATCAGTCTTTTGATCTGCCACAATAATATAATAATGAATTTAAATGAAAATACCTCAAGTTGAAGCTTTTCTCAGCAATTTTTAGGTGAGATTAAAAAAAGAGATTAATTAGATTCATTAATTATAGATCATAATTAATTAATCTCTAAATTTTTTAAATCTCTTGACAGCACTAGTTTTTATCATTTAACCAATCGCTGCTATTTGGTCGTGACGTATGTAATGCGTCTCTAACGAGGCTAAATGCTATATTAAGCTTTTCCCAAATCCCGTAGGAAGAAGGGCAATAACGTCTTTCATTTTCTTTGATAAAATTCACCAAACATTCTCTTTGTTAAGGCTTTAAATCCTCAATCTTGGGAATCGTTGCCAACACAGAATGTATAGCTCTTTGCTGATTGGCTGGTGCCCGAAATTTCACTTACGGGGTTTTTGCGAACTACCTCGTGTATTTTGAATCCTGACCTAGTCGCTGGAGAGAAATGAAATTAAGTGAAAGCACTAGGTGAATCCCCCACCAGAAAATCTACAGTCTACAATATCTACTTGTCTTTTAGATTTACACTGAAGCTAAAAGTGTGTTTGCATTTAAATGACGCAACTTGACACGCTGATGTTAAACACTTCATCTGTTCACGATTATTTTCCCTCAGGAGGAGCTTCTTATATAATGAGGCCGATCCCACATATGTCTCAATACGTGAGTCATTTAGCGCAGTCCGCACACTAACCACAGAAGACTGGAGGAGAGGTCAGGACAAAGGTTTCACTTTTCCACATACACTCACAGATAAGTCTTCATACACTGGGTCCACTGGGTACTTCAATGTACTCGTAGCACTATTAGACGTAGATATTTTTGTAGTAGAAGGAGCAGCAGCGTTAAAAGTGCACTATGTAACGTTTTGGTTGTGGGTCCGTCACCTGCTTTTTTCTATGGATATGTCATTGCTCTGCCTGGAATGTTCCGCAGTATGACATTAAACAGCTTTACCTTATATTTATTCAAGTTAGTACTAGTGTAGAGTAGTACTAGTAGCAGTAGTAGTAGTTAGTAGTAAGTAGTACTAGTAGTAGTAAGTAGTAGTCAGTAGTAGTAGTAGTAGTAGCAGTAGTAGTAGCAGTAGTAGTAGTATAGTAGCAGACGTAGTAGTAGTAGTTGAAGTGAATGGCATGTAGACACATATTGTTGGACCAAGTTGTTGTTTTGCAAGTCTCAAGTCTTGACCTCAAGTCCGAGTCAAGTCCCAAGTCAAATACAGACAAATCCAAGTCGAGTTCGAGTAAGTCCAAGTCAAGTCCAAGTCGTCTGCTTTGACCCGTCATTTCAATTTAAACCAAAAATCTATCAAATATAGCTTTTTTTGCTATGAATTTTAAGATAAACTGTTCTGTCGTATATTTCATGAGTATTTATAGAGTTTAAGTTTTATTTTTCCTTTTTAAATGTCTTGATCTTAGAGTGAATCATTATCAGAATAGAAACAGATTTCAGATTTGCCAAAATGCAAGTCTTCTGCATATATTATATAGTTATGTACTTACTTATCTACTGAAAAATAGTAGTAGTAGAAGTAGTATAGTAGTAGTAATATTAGCAGTGGAACAAGCATCAAGAAAGTTGTTTACCAGGATTGAATATAAAAAATTTGAAAGATTGCAAAATTTAGAGATTCAATTACAGGTGGTTTTAGAGCTAAAAAAAACTGGCATTTTGACTGTGAACGGGGTCGCCTCTCCACAGATCTGACTCGATCAACTTGATGTCATTTGGTCTCCAGCAAACTACGGCCCGGGGGCAATATGCGGCCCTTTAATCTTTTTAATCCGGCCCGCTGAACTTGAATAATAGTAATAATAATAATCATCATTTTTAGTGTTTTAAAAGGCAAGGCAAGTTTATTTGTATAGCACAATTCGTACACAAAGTAATTCAAAGTGCTTTACAGAATAAGAAATACATTAAAATCATAATAAAAACAAATCAAAACATAAATAATCATGAAGATTAAAGATTAAAAGTAAAAAAAGTAAAAAGTAGTTTCAATAAATAGTAAATACTGTGGGACTTGAAAGACAAATATTTTGTTGTAATGCTTTGTAATTATTTTCAATTATGGGATATTTATTTATATTATGGGACATGTGTAAATGTTTTACTAGTGAAACGAAAGGAGATTTTTAGAGACTGATGTAAATGTTTGTTTTATGTTTTAATGAATGATGTTGAGATCTAAATGTTTTAACTCAGGCCAACATTGTAAATAAGAATTTGTTCTTAATGTTTTGCCTGGTAAAATAAAGGTTAAATAAATAAAAACAAAAATATTTCCATAACATGGCGTCTGTTTTCTACATATCCCATGTTATTTTTTTCTCTTATGAGGCGGATTACCAAAAAACTCCACCCGTCTGCTCCTGGTCCGGCCCTTCCATCAAATTTTAAAACCCTCTGTGGCCCACGGGTGAAAAACTTTGCCCACCCCTGAGGTAGACAGATTTAATGCCATACTGTGAAACATTCCAGACAAAGAAATAACATCGCAGTTAAGAAAAGTGTTTGACGGACCCTCCACCAGAAAAGTTACTCAATCTAAGAGTTTAAAGGCATTTCTGTGGTAACTAAGACGCATTACACATTTGTTTTAAACCCAAAAAGCGCATTTAAAACACAAGAAATTTGAAATGTTTTAATAATTTAGGAGTTTATAACGTTTCAGAAACAGATTTAAAGATTGTGCAACTTTTCTGGAATGTTTCACAGTATGGCATTAAACTTTTCCATTCATGAGACCAAACCAGACCAAGTTACAGGTCAGATCTGTGGAGAAGCGACCCCCCCTTCACAGTCAGAATGCTTGTTTTTCGTTTGAATATTGTTCCCTCATTAAAAACATGCCTTGATGTGTATTTCTCATCATTCACTCTGGTTTCATTAATCATCTGTAAAAGTATTTCGCCTCTGAGCGTTTTAAAATTCCCTGGATTGTGACGTCACAGACAGAGACCCTGTAGTAGATCATAAATCAACAAGCCTGGTCATGTCTGTTATCAGCGGGTTTAATTATTTTCCCCTTCCTAACTCCCTCTGATGTCTGTAGATGGTGAGTTGCACCAGGTCAGAGTCCTGAAGAGCCCTGAAGCTGGGAAATTATGTCTGTTTTTTAAAGTTCTAATCGTGAAATTCCAAAGCAAAGACGCCCAAGAGATGTTGAAAGGCCAACATCAACACAAGTAATGCATAGTATTTGTTCTTTAAGTTTTCCAGATTCTCACACTCACAGTCTTCATTTATATATTTTCAACTGTCTGATGTCCACGTAGTTGTATTAGCAGTAGTAGTAGTAGTAGTAGCAGTAGTAGTAGTAGTAGTAGTAGCAGTAGTAGTAGTAGTAGTAGTAGTAGTAGCAGTAGTAGTAGTAGTAGTAGTAGTAGTAGTAGTAGTAGTAGTAGTAGTAGTAGTAGCAGTAGTAGCAGTAGTAGTAGTAGTAGTAGTAGCAGTAGTAGTAGTAGTAGTAGTAGTAGCAGTAGTAGCAGTAGTAGTAGTAGTAGTAGTAGTAGTAGTAGTAGTAGCAGTAGTAGTAGTAGTAGTAGCAGTAGTAGTAGTAGTAGCAGTAGTAGTAGTAGCAGTAGTAGTAGTAGTAGCAGTAGTAGTAGTAGTAGTAGTAGTAGCAGTAGTAGTAGTAGTAGTAGTAGTAGTAGTAGTAGTAGTAGTAGTAGCAGCAGTAGTAGCAGTAGTAGTAGTAGTAGTAGTAGTAGTAGTAGTAGTAGTAGTAGTAGTAGTAGTAGTAGTAGTAGTAGTAGAAGCAGTAGTAGTAGTAGTAGTAGTAGTAGCAGTAGTAGTAGTAGTAGTAGTAGTAGTAGTAGTAGTAGTAGTAGCAGTAGTAGTAGTAGTAGTAGTAGTAGTAGTAGTAGTAGTAGTAGTAGAGGGTGAAGTGAAGTGGCAGTAGTAGACACATATTACCAGAGTTGGGACCAAGTTGTTGTTTTGTAAATCTCAAGTCTTTGACCTCAAGTCCGAGTCAAGTCCCAAGTCAAATACAGACAAATCCAAGTCGAGTCTCAAGTCACTGGCCCATCAGTCCAAGTCAAGTCCAAGTCGTCTGCTTTGATCTTCAAGTCATTTCAGGTCTTTAAACCAAAGTACCAAATATAGCTTAGATTTTTGCAATTTATATGAATTTTAAGATAAACTGTTCTTATAAAGTCATAGTATATTTACATGAGTATTTATAGAGTTTATAAGAGTTTTATTTTTCCTTTTTAAATGTCTTGATCTTAGAGTGAATCATTACAGTCAGAATAGAAAGAATTCAGATTTCAGATTTAGTCCAAGTCACAAGTTGCAAGTCCCCACTTCTGCATATTATTATATAGTTAGAAATGTAGTACTTACTTATCCACTGAAAAATAGTAGTAGTAGTAGTAGTAGTAGTTGTTGTAGAAGTAGTAGAAGAAGTAGTAGTAGTAGTAGTAGTAGTAGAAGTAGTAGTAATAGTAGTAGTAGTGGACTGCAGCAGTGTATTGGCATCAAGAAAGTTGTAATATATTCACCAAAACAATATATTAAAGGCAATTAATCATTGCATTTATATAACACCTTTCAAATCCCCAAAGCACTTTTCACAGTTCATTATTCATTCACTCAACACTCAGTGTTGTTAAGTTACTACTGTAGCCACAGCTGCCCTAAGGCAGACTGACAGAAGCAAGGCTGCTAATCTGCACCATCAGCCCCTCCGACCACCGGCACAAACCACTTTCATACTGGGCAATGTGGGTGAAGTGTCTTGCCTAAAGACACAACAACAGATTTTGCCATTGGTGCCTCACTGTGGCACCTGATTTTCCCAGTGTCTCCCTTCCAAGTACTAACCAGGCCCAGACCTGCTGAGCTTCAGAGATCTGACTGGATCAGGCTCGAGATCAGCTGGTATGGCCCAAACATACAAAAGAGCAAAACAAAGCAGAATAAAAAACAAAAGAGCTGCATGAAACACTGCTGGTCACTAATTAATAGCTACACATACAAAGACCATATAAAGAAGTGGACTAAGTGAGGATGACGTCACCCGTAGTGTCGGCTCCACTCGAGTGAAGCTCACACTGCTGTTACAGGAGCCACTTTGGAGAATTTGGCTCCATATTAGGAATAGGATTTTTTAAACTGACAAAAAAGCAAAATAAAAACACCAGGATTATGTAGAGTGGGTCAATACAAATAGTACAAACATTTTAGGCAGGTGGGATTAAATACATTTTCTTCTTCCCATTCCTTTTTGGGCCATTTAAAAATTTAAAATAAAAAAAAATTGTCGTTATTTCTGCTATGATTTCATTAATGTTATGTGTTCCATTATACAAGAATGTACATTTCCTACTTGTCCAAAATAAATACATAAATCAAATCAATTTTAAGACTAAAATGACGAGGCTCACAGCAGCACTAACAGAGAGAGTGACGACAATCTTCCAATGTGCAAGTCAGTGGAAGACGGGGTCAGAAGGAGCCGGAAGCGCCTGCATGCGAACTTCCTATTTGGAATGTGGTGGTTCTGTCCGTTTATGTGTACAGTCTATGTACACACACCCCAAGGGAACAAGTTTAGTATCTGGCATCTTAAAATCGTCTTTGGCTCACTGAAAATTCTAAAAAAAATTTCAAATGTGCAGTAATTTTTCATATATAACACTAAATGAAATTAAAAACAAAACTATTCTATTGCCATTTCCCTAATCCATAATCTTTATCATACAGTAGTAAAACTGATATATACTGTATGTTTAAGTACTGGTAAGACGTCTACTTCTTACTCGAGAGAAAACTATGCTAAACGCTATGTTCAGAATAACAACATCTCCTACATGAGTGCATTCTTTCCCACTCCCACTGGGCTAATCCCTGACCTGACCCTGAGATGGAGGGAGGAACATAAAGATACAGTGAAGTCTGTATTTACCTAAAGGTCGCCCCATAATCATCCTGAACAGCCCAGTGTGTAGCAACAAGTTTTAACAACAAATACAAAACGCCTCTGGAGCGGCTGCTCATTTGTCCAACAGCTACTGCTCGGTTAATCTGTTTACTTTATGGTAGTGGACAGGACGTACGGTCAAAGAGACAGTAGCTACTAATCAATCAATCAATCAATCAAACTTTATTTGTATAGCACTTTTCATACATTTAAAATGTAGCACAAAGTGCTTCACATGCAACAGAAAAATTACAATACAATAATTAAAATCAAGAGCAACCCCCCCACCCATCCTTTGTTTCATCCATATATACAACCATTTAAACATAAACATAAAAACAAAAACATAAAACTCCTAAAGGTTATTATAAAAATCAAAATGGAGACAAAGTAAAACAGTAATGATAATTTAATTTAGAATAAATAAATATAATAATAATAATAATAATAATAATAATAATAATAATTTAAGTTAAGACAGATAAAAGTTTCAATTAAAAGCTAAATTAAAAAGATAGGTTTTGAGTTTACTTTTAAAAATATGAACACTCGCAGCGGACCTCAGATCCTCAGGTCGACTGTTCCACAAACGGGGGCCATAAAAGCTGAATGACGCCTCACCGTGAGTTTTAGTCTGGACTCTTGGGACAGTTAAAAGACGACTACCTGAGGACCTGAGAGTCCGAGAGGCTCATATGATAAAAGCAGATCAGATAAATAAATAGGACTAAGACCATTAAGAGCTTTATAAACTAATAAAAGAACTTTAAAATCTATCCTGAAGCTCACAGGAAGCCAGTGCAGAGACTTCAGTACTGGGGTGATGTGCTCTCGCTTCCTGGTCCTTGTCAGCAGTCGTGCTGCAGAGTTTTGGAGGAGCTGCAAGTGGAGCTGTAGATTTCTTTGGAAGACCAGAAAGGAGAGCATTGCAGTAATCAACACGATTTGTAATAAAAGCATGTATTAAAATCTCTGCACTGGCTTGAGAGAGAAATGGTCTGACTCTGGCAATATTTTTTAGATGATAAAAACCGGATTTAGTGATGGACCTGATGTGTGGCTCAAAGCTAAGCTCACTATCAAGAGTAACTCCTAAACTCTTGACCCTCTCACAGGGGTTCAGTGAGTAGGTTTGGAGCTTAGCTTTGAGCCTCTCTCTCTGAGCTTCAGGACCAATAATTAAAACCTCGGTTTTGCCCTGGTTGAGCTGGAGGAAGTTTGCTGCCATCCAGGACTTAATATCTAAAATGCAGTTAAAAAGGGTGTCAATCGGGCTCAGGTCATCAGGAGACACGGCGATATAGAGCTGGTATCATCAGCGTAGCTATGAAAGTTAACACCGTGTCTCCTGATGACCTGTCCTAGTGGCAGCATGTAAAGATTAAAAAGGGTTGGACCTAAAATTGAGCCCTGGGGAACACCGCACTCCATTTTACATTTTGCGGAGGAGTGTTCCCCAAGACTAACATAAAAATGTGTGTACTAAAGGGGCTGGTACACCTCGACCACTTATCCAGCGTATGCCAACGTATGAAAAATATGGCAAATACGCTGGCTGGATAAGTTATAGGCAAGTTTTGTATAAGTTATGAGCTCGCTGAAGCACGCTGGCATACGTCAACATTGAGAAAAGTCTTCGAAAAATTTTGAGCATGCTGAATATTTCTCGATGTATGTCAGCGTTTGCTTATTGCTGCACACGTGGGCCATAAGTCGTAGGTAAGTTCTGTGATCGTTGACACACTTTCACACACGTTAATTATAAGTTACTCGTTCAGTGTTGGGAGTCACGCGTTGTAAAAGTAATGAATTATTGTAATGCGTTGCTTTTTGATGTAACGCAGTAATGTGGTACAAATGTCAGTAACGCGCATCACAATGCTTTTTTAACCTGGATTGAAGTGGTGGGTTTTTCGTTTTTCTTCATACAAATTCACTAAAATCACGCGATATCAGCAGCAGTGAAACGCCATCGTTACGGTTCAGAGTGTTGGGAAGGGCACAGAGGTGCGCCCGCGTAGACCGTTGGGTGACTGCAGGTGAAAGGACCGGCACAGAACCCCGCACCGCCCTGGGCTACCTGCAGCTGACGCCGGATCGAGCTTTGCGAACACCCCGCTCCACGGGCTCGGGGTTCTCTCAGGGGAGGTCCTAGATTGCAATTCCTAGTCCAAGATTAGTCCTAGTTTAGTCCTGGTTCAGTCCATCTATGGCGCAAGAGTTTTTCATTTTCACTCACTGATTGTTATTTGACAATCAGTGACAGTTATTTTGTTGAGAGTAACTTAAAGGTGCTGCAATAGTCGTGTAATTTCTTACATTTTAAATGCAGTAATATTGTAATGTAACTTTGAAATGACAATAACAATTAATAAATAATGCAATACAGTTTTGAAGTAACTTGCTCAACACATCAAATATGTTGAGATAAAGTCTAGTGTTCCCATAACTTATGAGTAACGTGTTTTAAACTTGTGTGTAACTTATATCAAAATAATTTCCAACGCATATTGACGTATGCAGATGTATATGACTTGTTCCCACGACCAGTGTTGGGAGTAACGCGTTATAAAAGTAACGAATTACAGTAATGCATTACTTTTTGCTGTAACGCAGTAATGTAAGGCATTACAGGGGAAAAAATAGTAATATTTTACTCGGTACAAATGTGAGTAACGCGCGTTACAGTGTTTTTTAACCTGGATTGAAGTGGTGGGTTTTTCTTCATACAAATTCGCTAAAATCACCTCGATATCAGCAGCGGTGAAACGCCGGAGATGCGCCCTCATAGACCTTCAGGTAACCGCGGGCGAAAGGACTGACAAAGAACTCCACGCTGTTTAGACCTGGTTTAGACCTGGGTCAGTTTTGGTTTAGACCTGGTTTAGACCTGGGTCAGTTCTGGTTTAGACCTGGTTTAGACCTGGTTTAGACCTGGTTTAGACCTGGGTCAGTTTTGGTTTAGACCTGGTTTAGACCTGGGTCAGTTCTGGTTTAGACCTGGTTTACACTCGTCCCTCCCTCTATCGCAGTTCACTTTTCGCTGTCTCGCAGATTTTTATTTTTATTTTTTTTTTTTGCAATTTTGCATGCCCTGTTTTTTTTTTTACATTGTATGAATGCGTATTGCGTTCCTCCCGCTGCGTCCTGACTGGCCAAGGGACTCCTGTCTCCTGTACAGTACAGTACAGAATGTGTTCAGCTGCCAAATTTAAATACATGTTCAGTCTCTAGCAGTGTGATTCTGAAGTGCTGTACGGTTGCAAGTTTTCTCCCCGACGAAACCCACAACGTCGACGAAACGTTCTGCACCGACAAAGGCTCCTGCGCTCGCACCCAAAAGGCAGAGGAAGATGCAAACCATCACACAAAAAGTTGGACTTCTGGACACGCTGAAGGAAGGTAGAAGTTACGCGCTGTAACAGACTCTTGCACCGGGTCGGGTACCTGCAAATAGTTGCTGAAATCAGGGCCGCGAGCCCGAGCAGCAGGGTCCATAAAGAGCGATCGGGTGACAGTCGCTCTTACCTCCGTGAGGTGCGGAGCAGAGCCGCTCCTTTCTCCTGCGGTCACCTTCGAGCCCTTCCCTGCAGTGAGTCCTGTTTTAGTCCAAGTTCAGTTCTAGTTTAGTCCTGATTCAGTTCTGGTTTAGTCCTGGTTTAGACCTGGTTTAGTCCTGGTTCAGTCCATATACAGCGCAAAAGTTATTTTGGTGAGAGTAACTTAAAGTAATGCAATAGTCGTGTAATGCCTTACATTTTAAATGCAGTAATATTGTAATGTAACGAATTACTTTGAAATGACAGTAATAGGTAATAAATAACACATTACAGTTTCAAAGTAACTTGCCCAACAGTGCCCACGACCACAGAACTTACTGAACGTGTTTCTAACTTGTATCTAATGTATAATGACATATTGGCAGGGTATAGGGAAAATGGTTTATAAAAATGTGGAAACCGTCAGTCCTCCTCCAGACTTCATGGTGAGCAGACCCCGTGGTACCACCCGCTACACACATCACCCGAGAGATGGAGGATCCGGCGAGGCTGAGACGAGAATACAGACTCACTGTCCTCCAACATCAGCACGATCTCATCGATTTGTCTCTGTACCAGTCACGTGAAAATAGAGCCAGGAGAAGCAGAGATCACGCTGATTAATGTTGTTACTGCGATGTCTAGTGCAGTTATGAATCATCGAGCGGCAGCCTTTTTATAGACGACACATGAGCATTGGCGATACTCTGCCGCAAGTTGCATAAGTTAGACTTAGACTTAGTCCTTGGGCATAAGTTGGTGACACACTAAGCATTAGTTGGTATAAGTTATATACAGTGTTGGGAAGGTTACTTTTAAAATGTATTACCCTACAGATTACACACACTAAAATGTAGTTTGTAATGTAATCCATTAAGTTACGTAAAGTGAGTAACGTAATCTGAATACTTTGGATTACGTGATTTGCTGTAGAGAAGCAAAGACCAATATATCGTAAAATAAGAAGTTTTGTCTGCTAAAAGAAAATAAAAAGCCCAGACTTTACTTAACCAAATTAAAAATATTATTGATAGAAGAGACACTGTATACGCAGCATGATTTAGTCCTGTTAAATCCAGTTTTAGTCCTGATTTAGTCCTGGTTTAGACCTGGTTTAGATCTAGTTTAAACCTGGTTTTAGTCCTGGTTTAGTCCTGTTTTAGACCTGGTTTAGATCTAGTTTAGACCTGGTTTTAGTCCTGTTTTAGACCTGGTTTAGATCTAGTTTAGACCTGGTTTAGATCTAGTTTAGACCTGGTTTAGATCTAGTTTAGACCTGGTTTAGATCTAGTTTAGACCTGGTTTAGATCTAGTTTAGACCTGGTTTAGATCTAGTTTAGACCTGGTTAAGATCTAGTTTAGACCTGGTTTAGATCTAGTTTAGACCTGGTTTAGATCTAGTTTAGACCTGGTTTAGATCTAGTTTAGACCTGGTTTTAGTCCTGTTTTAGACCTGGTTTAGATCTAGTTTAGACCTGGTAAAGATCTAGTTTAGACCTGGTTTAGATCTAGTTTAGACCTGGTTTAGATCTAGTTTAGACCTGGTTTTAGATCTAGTTTAGACCTGGTTTAGATCTAGTTTAGACCTGGTTTAGATCTAGTTTAGACCTGGTTTAGATCTAGTTTAGACCTGGTTTAGATCTAGTTTAGACCTGGTTTAGATCTAGTTTAGACCTGGTTTAGATCTAGTTTAGACCTGGTTTAGTTTCCAGCAGTGAGTGGAATTACAGAAGAAAAAAAAAGGGGGGGTGGAGGGGGGGGGGGGATATAGCCCAAAATGCGAAATCAGGAAAATACCTCCTGTGTAATCCATTTATTTCAACAAAGTAACTGTAATCCAATTACCACTCACTGAAACAGTAACTATAACTGAATACAGTTACTCATAATTTGTACTCTGATTACATAACTCCGGTACATGTAATCTGTTACTCCCCAACACTGGTTATATATAAGTTATCAAAACGTTCTATATAAGTTACTAATACGCTATGTATACGCCCAAAACCTGAAGAAAAAAAACAACATTGATAGTTCCGGTACGTCACACTGGCTAAATCGTCAATATGTAGAAAATTTGTCATAAAAGGTTTAAAGACAGAGTATTATATTATTTTTTGAGCTTTCTACCAAGTTATAATGTTCCCTCATCAAAAACCTGTCTGAAGAGTTTAGTCATCCGTGTGTGTTTGAGTGTTTTCGTGATCTCTCCCAGGTCCTCCTTGTGGTTAGAGTTAAGATTTTGTCCAGTGCTCAGTTCGAGAATTTTGGACAAGAAATGGAAATGTCTTCTGCATTTGAGAGACACGAGGTACAAGTCTGTGGTTGGATCGTCTCAAGAGGTTTTTCAGACTCGTACTCATACAAAAAGAAGAAGCAGAAGGGACTTGCTGGTCAGATGATTATTTCTGGGCTGTACTGAGAGCACACTGCCAGCTCAGTCCTTGCTATCTTGACCTACATTATCAGAGGTATAATACTCCCTACAACAGAAGCACAGCCAGCAGAGGTGGGACCGAGTCGTTGTTTTGAAAGTCTCGTGTAAGTCTCAAGTGTTTGGCCTCAAGTCCGAGTCGAGTCCCAAGTCAAATACAGGCAAGTCCAAGTCGAGTCTCGAGTCACTGGCCCATAAGTCCGAGTCAAGTCCAAGTTGTCTGCTATGAGCTTCAAGTCAGTTCAAGTCTTTAAACCAAAGTACCAGGTATATCTTTGGTTTTTGCAATTTATATGACTTTTAAACTAAATTGTGTTTATAATTTCATGGTAGATTTATATAAGAGGATTTATATAAGAGGATTTATATAAAGTTGTAAAAAGGCAATTTTTTCCTTTTTAAACGTCTTGACAAGATCGTACTCTGAATTATTACAGTCAGAACAGAAAGAATTAAGATTTAAGAGAGTTTAAAACAGTTATTTTGTCATGTAGTCTGCACTGAAATGGAAGGATCATGTTCTATGTACTTCCCTCTGTTTTACTGTATTGTACTGTATATTACTGTAGTACTTTTGAGGATACCACATCACAGTACTTAAGTTACATCCAAAGTAATAAATAGAAGTGGGAGGGACGTGTTCCAGTTTGTTCCTGTAAAATTAAGCACCGCATTTATCTACATATTTTTTAGAAGAAGCATCGAGTCTTCTCAAGTCACAAGCCTCAAGTGCAAGTCAAGTCCCAAGTCGAGCCCAAGTCTTAGTCCATTTTATCAAGTCAAGTCTCAAAGTCCTAAAAATAGTGACTCAAGTCTGACTCGAGTCCAGGTCACGACTTGCAAGTCCCCAACTCTGATTAGACTTGACTGGACTGGAATAGAACACGACCGCAGTGTGTTGAGGGTTCGTGTTTCCAGCTGTCAGATTATACAGACTTTATTCTCCAGCACTAACCAGGCCCAGCTCTGTTTCAGCTTCAGAAATCTAATGAGATTTGACAAGATCCGGCACTGACACGCAGCCGCAGGAAGTGAAGTGTCTTGCCCAAGGACACGACAGCGTGCACCGACTGACGTTCTGCCCTGACAAAGTCTTCCAGGTCGAAACGTGCCCTTCACAAATAACAGGACGGCTCAGAGCGCCTCAGGATTTTGCCATTTTTACTCACACCACTTCCAATATTTACCTAAACTTTGCCCATAACGACATTTCAACCAGAAGAGGAAAGGGAGGGAGGAAGAGGGGCGGGGTCTGGAGGTATAAGAACACTGTGATTGGTCCAACAGGTATCCACACTTTAAACTCTGGTGTTATCGGGGCAGTCATGCATGATGTCACGTAGTACTTGAACGTTTTGAGACACAAAGCTGCAAAATGTACCCAGATTCTAAGCCAAAAAAAGAAGTAGAAACTGTAGATAAACCCATATACACAGTTTAGTAGCGAAAAAAGGAGTTGATTTACTGCTTAGTTCCATTTTAGGCGCCGTTTGTGAGTCACGGCGTTGATCTGAGACGGGTTCAAACTGACAACTTTCAGCTGGTCTAACCACGGAGCCTCTGCAAACCACAACAAGCGTCAAGAAATCACTAAATCGTAAAGATCATTTCAATACCAGGCTTTAAATCTGTTTGTGCGATATAAACAGTTCTGTACAGTGTCCATAAACCCAAAACTTGTGTGTGTACTTCATCATTTTTGAAGAAACATATTCTTCACCTGGAGTAAAATGTATGAGCCATTTTATTGTGTAAATAAATGTATAATGGAAAGAATAACAAGGAAAACTGTATAATTTACTTACATTCATATTAAAAACCACAGTGTCGTCTTGTAGGTTTTGAGTTTTTTAGGATATTACAATTACATTAAATTACACAAAGTTTTATACTATTACTACTACTACAACCAGTACTACAACTACTACTGCTCTCTCACTACTACTACTACTACTACTAATACTACCACTAATATTTTCACTACTATTACTACTACTACTACTACTACTACTACTACAACTAGTACTACAACAACTACTGCTACTCTCACTACTACTATCACCACCACTACTACTACTACTACTACCACTAATATTTTCACTACTATTACTACTACTACTACTATTACTACTACTACTACTATTACTACTAGTATTACTACTACTACTACAACTACTGCTACTCTCACTACCACTACTATCACCACTACTACTACGACCACTAATATTTTCACTACTATTACTACTACTACTACTACTACTACTACTACTACTACTACTACTACAACTAGTACTACAACAACTACTGCTACTCTCACTACTACTATCACCACCACTACTACTACTACTACTACCACTAATATTTTCACTACTATTACTACTACTACTACTATTACTACTACTACTACTATTACTACTAGTATTACTACTACTACTACAACTACTGCTACTCTCACTACTACTACTATCACCACTACTACTACTACTACTACTACTACTACCACTACTATTTTCACTACTATTACTACTACTACTACTACTATTACTAATACTACAACTATTACTACTAGTACTACTACTACTACTACTATTACTACTAATACTACAACTATTACTACTAGTATACTACTACTACTACTATTACTACTAGTATTACTACTACTACTACAACTACTGCTACTCTCACTACTACTACTATCACCACTACTACTACTACTACTACTACTACCACTAATATTTTCACTACTATTATTACTACTACTACTACTACTACTACTACTATTTTCACTTCTACTGCTACTATCACTACTACTACCATTAACACTACTATTACTACTACTACAATTACTAATACTTCACTAATATTAGCATTACTATTACAACAAGTACTACTACTACTATCACTACTACCACTACTACTACTGCTACTACTACTACTACTACTACTACCATTACCACTGATACTATCACTAATTCTATCACTACTTCTGCAACTACAACTACTACTACAACTAATACTAATACTACAACTACTACTATCACCACTACTACCATTACTACTAGTACTACCACTAATACTATCATTACTACTACTACCACTACTACCACTACTACCATCACTACTATCACTACTATCACCACTACTACTACTGTCACTACTTCTACAACAACTACTACTAGTACTATTACCATTACTACAACTATTATAACTAATACTATCATACTATCACTGATATTAGCACCACTACTACTCCTCCTCCTCAGTCAAATACTTTCCAAACGTTTGTGAACATAAAACTTGTTTGTGTGTGCGCTCATTTCAAGAAAGCTCGACTTAAGTTTTATGTCTTCATTTCTTGTTCGAGTCGAGCCGTAAATCTGCCTCCCGCTGACTTTATTCCCACCGACGGCCTCCCCGGGTCACCGTATATATTCATGACAGAGTACTACAGGCTTGACTTATTAGAGCCTATACAGCGGCCCTCCTGTTCACTGTATATTTTGCATACGGTGCTCAGTAGGTACTTGGCTGTGGGCCCAGACCCCAGGCTCCTGTGAATCTCCATGTAAACGAAGTGTGCAGCTCCCGAATGCCGATAAGTGAAACGTAGTTCTTAGAAAACATTTTTATAAGCTCCGTGGAAAAGTAGAGGGTTTTTGGTCTCCGTAGAGGGGGTATTTAAAGGAAGAGGGGGGTATTTGAACGGACTGGAAACTGGAATCGTGAGTTTGAGTTACATTTTTCCACTTCATGTCTCTGTGGAATCCAAGAATAGATAGAAGAGAGCACTTTTAGACTTGAGGAGATGTCAGTTGTTGTGGTAGTAGTATTAGTAGTAGTAGTAGTAGTAGTACACAGGGTTGCTAGTCCCATGGTATGTGTAAATGGATAGGGTAGCGTCAGGAAGGGCATCTGGAGTAAAATGTATACACTATTTTAACTGTAATCTTATAATTTACTTACATTCATACTAAAAACAACAATGTGGTTTTGTAGGTTTTGAACTTTTTAGGACATTATAATGACATTAAAGTACATGAAGTTTTATACTACTACTATTATTGCTACTACTATGACTACAACAACAATAACAACAACTACTACTACTACTACTGCTTTTACTGTTACTACTACTTCTACTAGAACTACTTAACGACTACTAGTACTGCTGCTTCTGCCACTACTACTTCTAGTAGATTTACAACAACTACAATTAAAACTACAACTACTACTACAACAACTACAACAAGTACTACTACTTCTGTTAGAACTAATACAACTACTACTACAGTTCCTACAACTACAACTCCTACTACTACAACTACTACTACTACTTCTTCTACTACTTCTATTAGAACTACCTGAACTACTACAACTACTACAACTGCTACAACTACAATTACAACTACTACTACTACAACTACTGCTGCTACTGCTGTTACTGTTACTACTACTTCTATTAGAACTACTTACAACTACTACTACAACAACTACACATACTACTACTACTACTGCTTCTGCTACTACTACTTCTAATAGATCTACAACTACTATTAAAACTACAACTACTAGAACAACTACAACTGCAACAACTACTACTATTAGAACTACCACAACTCCTACAACTACTACTACTTCTACTACTTCAATTAGAACTACCCGAACTACTACAACTCCTACAACTACTATTACAACTGCAACTGCTATAACTACAATTACAACTACAGCAACTACTACTTCTTCTACAACTACCACAACTACAACTACTACTACTACTACTACTACTACTGCTACTACTACTACTAATACAACTACAACTGCTGCTACAACTACTGCTACTACTGTACTACTACTACTACTACTAGAACTACTACTACTACTGCTACTGATACTACTACAACAACTACTACTAGAACAACTACTAGTACTTCTACTGCTACTACTACTTCCACTAGAACTACTAGAACTACAACAACTACTATTACTACTACTACTATGACAACAACTACTACTGCTTCTATTAGAACTACCCAAAGCTACTACAACTTCTACAACAACAACAACTCCTACTGCTACTACTGCTACTACTACTACTACTACTACTACTACTACTACTACTAAAATCAAAATACTACAAGCTACTTTAACAGTTATAGTTACGTTACAGCGCCATTTTGACGACAGCTGACAATTCAAAATATTTATAATTTATTTTGTGTTGTTTAGTGCAAATTTTTTTTATCTGTAATTTTTTTTTTCCCTGGTGGGAGATTCAGTACCTGCTTGACTCCATGGGAATGTTATTGTGTTGGAATATCCCACAGTATGGCTTTAAAACCTGACTATCTCCATGTTGACAAGGCCAAGTATGAGGTCAGATCTGTGGAGAGGCGACCACAATCACAGTAATAGTGCGTGTTTTTCAGCTGTATTTTTGAGCCATAAAAACACAAATAACTGCACAAGTAAATACAGCGGGCAGAAGTTTAATGCTTTACTTTGGGATATTCCAGGCAAAGCAATCACATCTCCACGGAAACCAGCTTTTAGACAAAATAGAGGTGTGAATCCTTAACACCAGCTCCTTTGTGCTTGTTCATTTCATCTTCATTTTGGGGGCTTTTTCTGACTCAAAAGATACTGTTAACTAAAGATGAAGATAATATTGTGTTTAAATTGTTTATCGCTATGGCAACAATCCTAACTGTTCATTATTCAGACACCCATGGGTATATTAACTACTATGTTCCACTCCTTCCTAATTTAAGCACAGGGAGCGAGTATATTTGTATTGGGGCTTTCCTTGAGCTTCTTTTGGCAGAAGTTTTTGATGAGAACAAAATCTCTAAAGGTGCAGTGTGTAACTTTTCAGAATGCTTGTTTTTCTAGGTATTTTTGAGCTATAAAACCACCTGTAACAGAATAAATGACCCTCCTGCCTGGAAGATTCCACACTGGCCACGTTTACATGATGTCTTCTAATTCCAAATTAATTGTTCTGAATTAAATAGTTTGGAAATAAAATATTCTTCTTCGTGTTTACATAATAATTTTGAATTGAGGTTTACATGGAAAACACATTAAATCGTCTTTATTTAATTCTGCTCAACGTCTGGTGGTGGGGAACGGTTCTGATTGGACAGGGACATGAACATATTTACGTCGACCGGAAGGAAATACACACTTCAGCTGCTACCGGCTTTTTTGTCATCTCGGTTTGTCGTTACGCCACAAGCACAAACATGATCCAAACTTTTCTCTCAGTCATTCTGATGATAATTGCACAGCAGCTGGAGAATTCTGTCATCACGCTTTACGTCTGTCAGCTGAGGAGGAGGAGGGAGGAAGAAGACAAACTGAGTCATCGGCTGCTCTACCTCAGCCCACTCCCACATCCAAATCTGAAGAGCAGCGGGTGAAAGTCTGAAACCAGGACTGATGGAGCCGGATCGTCCGGATCGCGTCGGAAGGGCGACACAACGAGCATGCGCTGAACGACCGGAATTATTTTTAAGAAGAATAATCTGTCAAACTCAAATACACAGAGGCCAAAATTAAAAACTGAGACTAAGTTGTGGGCCAAATTAAATATTTATTGAAAACTTTCAGCAACATCTGCATGTTTTCTCTTCTTTTGAGATATGTAATGTTAAACCTTTTCTTATTGAAATACATATTTAATATTAGTTTTGCTTAAACACTGAATATAGAAGCATGATATAAAATAACAACAAAATTAATTAATTAAATAAATAATGTCTCTATAGTATATAATGTGTGTAAACATTTATCCTGAGTATATCTACTGGATATCTATGATGTGTATATGTATGTTTGTATGTACATATGTGTATACAAGTGTGTGTACTTGCATATGTATGTAAGTATATGTGGATATGTTTTTGTATATATGTGGGTATATATATTTTTTGCAAATGACAGGGAAGCACTCCAAAGGTGATTGAAATTAAAAAAAAAAAAAAAAAAAAAAAAAAAAAAAAAAAAGTGAACCACGTGATTATGTAAAACAGTTGGGGTAGGACTCCATAAGTTTTTTAAACTTCATCCTCCTCCTTTTGAGCACCAGGTCCCAAATATGTTCATGTATATATCACTATTTTTGTTATTGTTTTTGAATTTTGTTGTACCTAGCTCAAACAAATAAATAAATAAATAAATAGTCTATCTGTAGCCAGATGGCATATCTAATACACATTTGATATGATCTCGCGTGCCAAATATAATTATATCGTGGGACAAATTTGGCCCATGGGCCTGAGTTTGACATGTCTGTTTTACAGGATCGAGGAATAAATCAATTCGGCTTTAAAATCGGATTAAACCACCCACTTACTTAATAATCATTTTCATTAGGAATTAAGTGTTTATATGGTATTTTTAAAGTGTTTCAGTATTTTTTATTCAGAATTAATTCATTTTTATTCACTCTCATGTAAACGTGGCAAGTATGACATTAAATACCTCTATCTTACATTTATTCAATTACAGGTGGATTTACAGCTCAAAAATACCTTGAAAAACAGACATTTGGAGTGTGAGCGGGGTCGCCTCTCCACAGATCTGACCTGTAACTTGGTCTGGTTTGGTCTCCATGAAGATAAAAGCTTTTCATTAGAACAAACCGCATCACCGCAGACTTTTACATTTATACGAGTCTTAAAATGAGATGGAGTTTTTAAGAGCAGTCGTAAAGATGAGCCGGCTGTCACTGCGACATGTTTGAAGTGTCTGCAGTATGAGACGACACGTGAGCACTGACACAGCAGGCTTCAATTTACAAGATTTATGGAGTTGAACCCTCAACCCTATAGTTGTAAGTAGTACAATTAAAGCTGCTGTATCTGATTTTTACTGCCTTAAAAAGTGAAAATTAGAGTTCAGAGTTATTCCTCACTTACTTTATGCATTCTGATTACAGTCGTTCCTCGCTATAACACGGTTCACCTTTCATGGCCTCGCTGTTTCGCAGATTTATTTTAGTGCAATTTTACATGCTTTTTTCTTGTGTGTTCTGTCTCCTCTGTGCCGTGTCTCTGTACAGTACAGAATGTGTTTAGTTTGCCAAATTTACATATGTGTTCGATCTCTAGCAGTGTGATTCTGAAGTGCTGTATGTTTGCAAGTTTTCTCCACGACAAAACCCACAATGTCGACGAAACGTTCTGCACCAACAAAAGCTCACACACACAAAAAGTTGAACTTCTGGACACGCTGAAGGAAGGGAGAAGTTACGTGGCTGTAGGGCACCATTACGGAATAAATTAATCTTCGGTTTGTTACATAAAGAAGGAGGAAAATAACAAAAGGACGACAGCAGCAATAAGTTTTAAGAAGGATGCAGAAAGAGTTGTACCGTATTTTCCGCACTATTAGTCGCCCTGGATTACAAGACGCACTCATTAAATGGTCTATTTTCGAACTTTTTTCACAAATAAACCGCACTGGACTTTAAAGGAAACACAACAGTGTGATGGGTGAGTGGTTTTGTTTGTTTGTTCGTTCACGGTGACTCTGGGCTTTGTTCAGTTGTGGCGTGTAGGGAGGTGCTGTCTGGGACCAACGGATTGTCGGCGCGTTCGCAGTGACTCAGTTGTTCAGTCGTGTCTAGAAGCGGCACATTGCACTCGCTTTTTCGGTTCGTTCCTCCGTTCCGTTCCTCGTCGGCGTGGAGCGATGAGTGTGTCTGTGGGTGTTTTTCGCCGCGCGGTCGCTGTCTGCTCCGTGTGTGTTTGCGTGCGCTGCGGGTGGTGCGGCTTTGTAGTTTACTGAAGTTGTGCTGGGACACCTGAGTGGATCCGTGTATGTGGATTGTGGGGCGAGCGGTCATTTTTTGATGTGGTTAGAGCCTTACGAGTGCGTCTAATAACCTGGAAAATACGGTAACTGTCCTGTCTGAGAAAAGTGTATAAAGTGTGTGGTGAGGGGTTTTATAGCCTTGAAACAGATAGATGGACGACGGACAACTGTATCCTAATTATTCACTTAATCAGCAAGCCAAGTTCCACTTCCTGATAATCTGACAATAAATAAAAATGTATAATTAGATGCAGACAGCACACTGTGGGCTTATTTTAACCTCAGGGTGTTTATACGTTATATTTGTACTGGGACAACACCAGTTCTGCTTATATACATGGAAAATATCGAGTATAGGGGCTTTAACACTGTGTAACTTTACTGCTGCGGGTCTGCTCGCTCTTGGCT
Organism: Boleophthalmus pectinirostris; assembly: GCF_026225935.1. NCBI lineage: Eukaryota > Metazoa > Chordata > Actinopteri > Gobiiformes > Gobiidae > Boleophthalmus > Boleophthalmus pectinirostris. Next base: position 4,145,942 of record NW_026571133.1, read on the forward strand.
TGTCGCGATGGTGATGTTATTGCTGTGCCTGGAATGTTCCACAATATGTCATTATTACCTTATCTCTCTCCATAAAGACAAACACGGGACACTGCAGGGTCAAATTACAGGTCGGATTTGTGGAAAAGCAACCCTCACTCAAAGTATGAATGCAGGTTTTTCTGTGTTTTCTAGATTTAAAAAGCACATGTGGGGCAAATAATGCAAGAAAAGTTGAATGTTGTGCCGTGGAACATTCCGGGTAAATCAGTAAATCTCCATGAAGACAAACAGGTGGTGGACAGTTAAAAAGAGCAGTTACATCTGACTCACATTTGTGTTATTATTTCAAACTTAAGTGATTGGTGTCGCTTTTCCATAGATCTGACTCTTCTATAACAAGACTGGTGCCTTTACCTGCTTGTCTCCATGGAGATAAATAGAGATAGTATGAAGTATCAGTTTCACAATGTACTTTTAAGAGCAAAAAACGATTTCATACAGATGAAATGTAGTGATTTTGAAAAGAAATTTGTGCAGACTTTGTTTTTTGTTGTTGTTTTTTTTTTTTTTTGCTTAAACTATAAACATGCCAAATTAAAGGGACAGTCCAGAATTTTGGACATAGGACCTCATTTTCTGGTGATCCAGAGTGTTGGAGACGTGTGGAGACACTTTTTTAAATATTCCATCCAGTCCTTGTATTTGCAGAGGTCACTGGTGCTAGACTAGTGCATGTCAATGGTCATAGTTTATCCTGCCACTAAAAACAGTCTTACCCACTCCACAAAACACCCGAAACAAATCTATTATTACACCAGACTGTCCATGTAAATGTCTGTGTTAATAGAATAATGTTTGAAATAAAATAAAACTAACCTTGCGTCGCATGAATCGTCGCATGTTGAGGGACTATTTTCTCAGCAGCAGCGGAATTTTATTTTGCCGGTGAGATCGGTGCTCGGTGATATTAGTCCACCACTGTCGAGCTTCTATCAGGAAGTACAACTCACTGCTGCTGCTCAGACATAAACCCTTCAAATGCAAGGTTGGTTTTACTTCTAGAATTATTCTATCGACACAGACATTTACATCTACAGTCTGGTGTAATAACTATGTTATTAGGTTCTTTTTGCAGACCTCGAGTTTTGTTTCATACCTGACAGTTTCGACTGCTCACTAGTGGTCTTCCTCAGAGTGGTCATGTGATGTTGCTGTGACGTGTCCGGTCATCTGATTTAAACAGGTTTTGGTGCTGTCTTCCTACCGATGGAGGCAGGACAACAGCGCCACCTGCAGTCCGACTTCCTCAGGACAGTATCCCAGGTGTGTGAGAGTAAAAAAGCCCCCTCGTCCCGGTTTATCGTCCCGTGGGCACGTTTCTGTGTTTTGATTGCTTCTTTAATTCAGCGACGATGTTTGTTTTTCTCTGTCCCAATGACGTTTGCTCCATCCCAGTCCATAATGAGGTTCTCTCTTTTAATCAGCTGACCAGACACATCACAGAAACATCATGTGACCACTCTGAGGAAGACGCTAGTGAGCAGTCGAAACTGTCAGGTGTGAAACAAAACTCTAGGTTTGCAAAAAGATCCTATTAACATAAAGTATCGGAAGACCAAATGAACCTCATTGGACTGGTGTAATAACTGTAACAGTATTAGGATTGGTTCGCTCGATGTAGGCGGGTACTTTTTTTATTTAAGCAATCACTGCTATTTGGTCGTGAGTACAGTATGTAATGCGCCGGAACGTTCAGTGGTGTCCAAGTAATGTCAACGATCAATGTCGTATCTGCGAGGTGAACTTGCAAATTAAAAAAATGTGAAGTTGTAAGATGTATTCGGCAAAGGAAGTCCAACGGAGGATAGCGTATGCAATCTGATATCACAACTCGGGTTGGTTCAGCTCTTCACTGATTGGTCAGTGCACTACAACCTCCGGGATTCTTGCAAAACATCTAGTGTATTCTGATTCCTGATCTAGTCGCTGGAGAGAAATGAAATTGAGCGGAGGCACTGGCTACCTTTGTGGAGTGTTTTTAGTAGCATGATAACTATAGTCTCCAACACTCTGGATCACTAGGAAATGAGCTCCTATGTCCAAAATTCCAGACTGTCCCTTTAAAGTCTTTGCTCTTCTCAAATTATACAATTTTTAAGAACTTTTTAATCTAGATGAAATTGTGGAGTAGAATGTACAAATCCTCCTCTCGAATGTAGTAAAGTAAAAGTATCCACAGAAGATCCCGGTTAAAGCTACAACATCACCAGACTTTACAGTAATTGTATCAGAATCAGCCCATCTGTTTTTACTCAGGCATTTTTGCAGTTGGCAGAGTTACACTAAATCTCCGGTCCTTTCCTCTTTTGTGTTTTTGAGCGCTCAGAGGAGGTGGGGGCGTCGTTCCTCAAACGTCGTTTCAGATTCAGGCTGCGGGCCGCTGTCATTTCCCCCGTAAAAATGAAAAGTAAACACTGCATGCCCCCCAGGTACTGAGACGGGAAATCAAACTGCGATCGTGAAGACTTTTAATAGGGCAGGAAAGGCCTCGTTAGTCAAATTTCTATTAGGATTACGGCACAGATGATACGTGGTAGTTTTATGGGACGGTTATACTTCGGTGTTTAGACCTTGGCAGATTGTAACGTTGGCAAAGCTACATATGCAGAAGGAAAATGTCAGACAATATTAAAACTACAGGGATTAATTGTGATAATCAAGACTAACTACTGAAATAATTTTTGTTTTTGTTTTTATGAGGGGGTGTTTTCTTCTGTGGGGAATTAGCTGCTCACCATGTAACTTTTTATTGTTTTAATAATACTAAATGCAGTGTTGGGGAGTAACAGATTACATGTACCAGAGTTATGTAATCAGAGTACAAATTATGAGTAACTGTATTCAGTTACAGTTACTGTTTCAGTGAGTGGTAGTTGGATTACAGTTACTTTGTTGAAATAAATAGATTACACAGAGGTATTTTCCTGTTTTCACATTTTGGGATATATCCCTTTTTTTTTTTTCTTCTTTTTTTTTTTTCGGTAATTCCACTCATTGCCAGACACTAAACTAAACTAAACTAGATCTAAACGCAGGTCCAAGCCAGGTCTAAACCAGGACTAAAACCAGGTCTAAACCAGGTCTAAACTAGGTCTAAACTAGGACTAAACCAGGACTAAACCAGGACTAAAACCAGGACTAAAACCAGGTCTAAAACCAGATCTAAACCAGGTCTAAACCAGGTTTAAACTAGGTCCAAACCAGGACTAAACCAAGACTAAACCAGGTCTAAACCAGAACTAAAACCAGGTCTAAACTATGTCTCAAACAGGATTTAACAGGACTCCTCGTCTTCTATCAATAATATTTTTAATTTGGTTCAGTAAAGTCTGGGCTTTTTATTTTCTTTAATAGACAAAACTTCTTATATGAAGATTTCATCGTCTTTGCTTCTCTACAGCAAATCAAGTAATTAAAGTATTCAGATTACATTGCTCACCTAAAGTACCTTAATAATAATTAATACCTTAACATTACAAACTACATTCTGGGGTATGTAATCTGTAATCTGTAGGGGATTACATTTTAAAAGTCACCTTCCCAACATTGACTAAATGCACCAAAAGCAACATAAACGTTTCAATTTTATCCCCAAGTAATAATTTATGGATAATTATTAGAGTTTTTTTCATGGTTGATGCTTGTACAAATTGTAAACCTGAACGTTCAAAGTAATTAAATAGATTAAGTTGTGTTTACTCAAAGTTTTAGAAATAGTGCTTCTAACTTAATTATGTCAAGTGGCTGTAAAATGTTGTCTTTTTTGAGTAATTTTAACTTTTTTTCTTTTTTCATGACAGGATTAAAGAGAACTGTTGTGGGCATAAGTGAGCATAACTCAAATATATAAATTTAGCAGAAGTAAGTAATTAAACACTGAGAATGAGAAAGCCCTGTTATTACTATTGTTTCAAATAGGGATGGTGTAAAAATAAACTTAATTTATACAGTATTCTTCCAAAATGCTCAACCATTTCAAAGTGCTTCACCAAATAAGTACTGAAATCTATCATAACAAATAAATTGCAATCACACGACATAATAATTTGATCAAAGCAAACGGTCTGAAAGGCACATGGGACTAAATGTATTATTTAAATTTTTTTTGTATTGTAACTACTGTAAATATAAATTATAGTAGCAATTTTTGAAGAAAAGTTGAAAAATATGTTGAAAATGACAGGATATAGAGAATGTTAAAAAAAATATAAAGGTTACAGAGATTAACTGCAATAATAATCAAGATAAACTATTGAAATAATTTTTGACTTTCTTTTTTTTTAAACACTGGGTATTACAGTAACTTAAAGGTTGTATGGAGGATTTTTTTTTGTTTCAAACTGTCAGTGAAAGATTAAAATACCATTACAGAGACGCAGCAGCTTTGTAATTATGATGACCAAAAAAAAAAAAAAATGAAAATCTATCAACTGTGGACGTGTTGAGGCCAGATAAACATCAGCCAATAGAAAACCGAGGCTCCCTCATTTTCTATTGGCTGTTGAGTTGTCAATCAAACTCCCTAGTGTAACTGACTCGTCGGAGCGCGGGGATTACGTGGTTTACGCAGCGGTTCTTAGAGGCTTTTTCGAACTGTCGCTTCCTCGCATTTCACACAAAGTTTGTCGCGACGGCGGACGAGAATCCACGACCGGTTCGCCGCAAAAGAAAGTCCGTTTTTTGAGGTCACTGAAAGAAGAAGAGAAGAGGAAAAGGAGCAAAGCCAAACTGAGGTGATTCTTGGAGATCTCGTCCAGCGATGGCGCGACCGAAGCAGGACGAAGGGTCTAAAAACTGACGCGTCGGTCGCTGAATTACTTCTAAACAGGTCACTTCAACAGTAATTCTGAACGCGCACAAGGACTGTCGCTGTATTTCTCTTCCCTTAAAAAAAATCCTCTATACAACCTTTAATGCATTCTCGTGATATTCATGCGTTCACAAAGTCACAAGGATCCATCGTAGTGTGTGCGTTTGGTTTCACAGCTTGGTTTTTTGGCTCAGTGCACCATTTCCTGCTTATTACTAAATTAGATCGGATCGCTGTGGATCGATTGCTTCTGCCTTTGCATCTTGGATCTTTGTTGCCAATTTTTTCACTGCGAATTTTACAATCTGAATTTTGACAGTTGAATTTGACAGCTTGAAAATATTTGTGTTGAATATTTAAGGTGATTTTTCCATAGATTAATCACAATTTTAAACACTTTACACAAAAAATTTCATCAACTGCCATTCAGAATAAAAATAAATCAAACATGTTTTTTTCAGAGTTAAAAAATTCAAATTGAGAAAAATTTCAGAATCTAATGGAACAAATCATCTTCCATACATGTGCTTTTCTCCATGGAGATGTTATTGCTTTGCCTGGAATGTTTCCCAGTGTGGCATTAAACCTTTCTATTTCTATGGAGACCAAACCAGACCAAGTTACAGGTCAGATCTGTGGAGAGGCGACGCCGCTCACAGTCAGAATGCCTGTTTTTCTAGGTATTTTTAAGCTATAAAACCACCTGTAACTGAATAAATGTAAAAGTTGAGCTGTTTAAAGTCACACTGTGGAACATTCCAAGCACTGCAACGACTTCTCCGTAGAAACACGCAGGTGACGGACCCTCCACCGGTACACGGAGATCAGCAGGAGGACAGTGTGAAAACCAAAGTACATGTAGTAATAGTAAAAGGCTTACGCAGCAGCCTGTTACATAAGCGTGGCCCCTCAAACCTGCGCTGTCACTTCCACACGAGGCTCAAGTCAAACTTCCAGGAATCACCCCCCCAACCTCCTCCCCAACCTCCTCCCTCCCCCCGTCCACGCGCACACACCCGCTTCACTAGTCTTGTGCGGACACTAAATATAAAGCTGTCATGATACTAAAATTTCAAACTCAAATTTCAGGATTAAAGAGCAACTCAAGACTCAAGAATATCGATTTCGACAGCTCTTTGTTCAGGAAAGGTCCAGTTATGTGATTTTTGTTTTCATTTTTGTACGGATATGTCATTGCACACAGCGTAAAGTTAAACAGCTCTACATTTATTAAATTAGAGCTCAAAAATACCTACAAAAACAGGCATTCTTACAGTGAGCGGGGTCGCCTCTCCACAGATCTGACCTGTAACTTGGTCTGGTTTAGTCTGTGATTTTTATTTTTTTCAGAATCGATACTTGCTTAAATGAGTATCTAGTATCGAAACTACTTCTAGCAGTAGTTTTACATTTCTGATTGCAAATTTAGATTTTTTTTTTCAACAAATCTTATTCTGGCCTATACAAACATGCAGACTATATTTGTAAAGTAAGGGCAAGTCAAGTAAGTCTCAAGTCTTTGACCTCAAGTCCGAGTCAAGTCCCAAGTCAAATACAGGCAAGTCCAAGTCGAGTCTCGAATCACTGGCCCATAAGTCCAAGTCAAGTCCAAGTCGTCTGCTTTGAGCGTCAAGTCATTTCAAGTCTTTAAACCAAAGTCCCAAATATAGCTTAGATTTTTGCCAATTATATGAATTTTAAACTAAATTGTACTTAAAAATCTAAGTGTAATATATTTATATATTTATATAAGAGTTGTAGAAATGTAAATTTTTCCTTTTTAAATGTCAAGATCTTAGTGTGAATCGTTATGTTAGAACAAAAAGAATTAAGAATTTAAAAGTGCTTCTCAAGTCACAGGGCTCAAGTCTGAGTCCCAAGTCTTAGTCCAGTTATCAAGTCAAGTCTCAAGTCCTAAAAATAGTGACTCAAATCTGATTCGAGTCCAAGTCCCCACCTCTGCAAGGCACACACACATATCGAATCTTGTAGGGACATTACATTATATTTTTAAGTATTTATTGCAGTTAAACATTTCCTAATATTGTTCTACATGAACTAAAGCGGAAAAATGTTGGTAAATACGCTGGTGTACGTCATATAAGTTTATAGGTAAGTTTTGTATAAGTTATGAGCACGCTGAAGCACGCTGCCGTACGTCATATGACATACGGCAAGGCTGTTGAAAAATTTTATGCATGCTGAAAATTTCTCGACATGTGTCAGTGTTTGCTTATACGTCCTGCATATGTGGGCCATAAGTCATAGGTAAGTTATGCGATCGTTGACACACGTTCAGACACGTTAAATTACTCATAAGTCCAAATACGAGATCAAGATGAGAGAGATAGAGATAAAGTCTAGTGTTCCCATAACTTATGAGTAACGAGCTTTGAACCTCGAACTTACCTCCAACGCATATGGACGGATGCAGACGTATTTGACATGTTCCAACGACTACAGATCTTATCGAACGTGTTTCTAACTTATAGCTACAGTATAATGACATATTGGCAGCGTGTAGGTGAATTGGTTTAATATAAATTTGGTGAGCAGACCCCGTGGTACCACCCGCTACACACATCACCCGAGAGATGGAGGATCCGGCGAGGCTGAGACGAGAATACAGACTCGCTGTCCTCCAACATCAGCATGATCTCATTGATTTGTCACGGGACCAGTTGCGTGAAAATAGAGCCAGGAGAAGAAGAGATCAACTGCAGAGAAGGAACTGGGTGAGACCATGGATCGGGAGTCGACGGCAATTTGGCATAGTCCAATGAGATTCATTTGGTCTTCCGATACTTTATGTTATTAGGTTCTTTTTGCAGACCTACAGTTTTGTTTCATACCTGACAGTTTCGACTGCTCACTAGCGTCTTCCTCAGAGTGGTCACGTGATGTTGCTGTGACGTGTCCGATCAGCTGATTTAAACAGGTTTTGGCGCTGTCTTCCTACCGGTGGAGGCAGGACGACAGCGCCACCTGCAGTCCGATGAAAAAACACAATATCAACACACCAGTGAAACCGTACAGAAAACTCAGACAACTACTCGTCCACCCGAAAGACAAAATAGAACTAAATGTAACGTCATATACGAAATACCCTGCATGTCCTGCAATAAAACACACATCGGGGAGACGGGGAGGGCGTTCAATACACGAAAAAAAGAACATAGAACAGAATGCGAGAAGGAAACAGCGAAGGCGAAACAGAACAGGAACAACTCAAATCGGCTGTTTCTGACCCCTGTAAAAGAGAGAACCACATTATGGACTGGGAAGGAGCAAACATCATCGGGACAGAGGAAAACAAACATCGTCGCTGGATTAAAGAGGCAATCGAAATACAGAAACGTGCCCACGGGACGATAAACCGGGACGAGGGGGCTTTTTGACTCTCACACACCTGGGATACTGTCCTGAGGAAGTCGCACTGCAGATGGCGCTGTCGTCCTGCCTCCACCAGCGCCAAAACCTGTTTAAATCAGCTGAGCGACACGTCACAGCAACATCACATGACTCTGAGGAAGATCACAGTGAGCAGTCGAAACTGTCTGTATGAAACAAAACTCTAGGTCTGCAAAAAGAACCTAATAACATAAGGCAATCTGGCATGTACGATCAGCTGATGGTGGAACTTAATATTGCTACTGCGATGTCTGGTGCAGTTATGAATCATCGAGCGGCGGCCTTTTTATAGGCGGCGACACGTGAGCGTTGGTGATACGCTGCTCTGCTCTCTGCATAAGTTAGACGTTGTTGGGCATAAGTTGTGGACGCTGGCAACACGCTAAACATTAGTTGGTAAAAGTTACAGTGTTGGGGAGTAACAGATTACATGTACCGGAGTTACGTAATTTATTACTCCGTATTTCGGAGTATTCCCTTTTTTTTTTTTTTTTTTTTTCTCAGTAATTCCACTCATCGCCGGACACTAAACCAGGTCTAAACTTGGTCTAAACCAGGACTAAAGCAGAACTAAAACCAGGTCTAAATCAGGTCTAAAACCAGGTCTAAACCAGTGCTAAACCTGATCTAAACCCAGGTCTAAACCAGGACTAAAGCAGGACTAAAGCAGAACTAAAACCAGGTCTAAACCAGGTCTAAATCAGGTCTAAAACCAGGTCTAAAACCAGGTCTAAACTAGGTCTAAACCAGGACTAAACCAGGACTAAACCCAGGACTAAAACCAGGTCTAAACCAGGACTAAACCAGGACTAAACCAGGACTAAATCAGGACTAAAACCAGGACTAAAACCAGGTCTAAACCAGGTCTAAACTGAGTCTAAATCAAGTCTAAAACCAGGTCTAAACTGGTGTAAACCAATACTAAACCAGGAATAAACCAGGTCTAAAACAGGATTTAACAGGACTAAATCCTGCTGCATGGACCATGTCTCCTCGTCTTCTATCAATAATATTTTTAATACAGTTAAGTAAAGACTGGGCTTTTTAGCAGACTTATGTGAAGATTTCCTCGTCTTTTGCTTCTCTACAGCAAATCAAGTAATCCAAAGTATTCAGATTACATTACTCACTTTAAGTAATTTAATGGATTATGTTACAAACTACATTTTGGGGTGTGTAATCTGTAATCTGTAGGGGAATACATTTTAAAAGTCACCTTCCCAACACTGATAAGTTATATATAAGTTATCAAAACATATCAAAAATAAGTTACTAATACGCTATGTTTACGCCCAAAATTGAAAAAAAAACATCGATAGTTCAGCGTATGCCAGCGTTTTCGGGAAATCCTGGTACTTTGGCATTGGCTGGATAAATCGTCAAGGTGTGACAGGGTTTTTGTAGAGGCTTTTGTATTTGACAAGCTCAACAGGTTCGAGAAAGCACATGACATAGGTAAACATACACATACATGCACAACACACTGCAAAAATGTTGTGGTTAAACTCTGCTTGAACCACCGCGTATTTCGTTGTGTCCTTGGGCAACACTGAACCAGAGAGTTTCTTGTTTTATTTTCGATTGTCGCAATATTGATCAAAAATGGTGCAACAAAAACAGTCCCGTTCACTTCCTGTTCAAAAATGCAGAACTGAGAGGCCCCATCTCCGAGTCAACTTTCACCAGAGCAAACACAACTTTCATTTGCTTGTTTTTATTCCTGAAAATGGCTGTGTCATGCTTTTTGATCCAACGGAGGCTGATTTATTAAAGGGACAGTCCGGAATTTTGGACATAGGACCTCATTTCCTAGTGGGCCAGAGTGTTGGAGACGTGTGGAGACACTTTTTAAAAAATATTCCATCCGGTCCTTGTATTTGCAGAGGTCGCTGGTCTTACCCACTCCACAAAACACCCGAAGAAAATCTGTTATTACACCAGACTGTCCATGTACCGCATTTTCCGGGCTATTAGACGCGCTCTTAAGCCTCCAACCCCATCAAAAAACGACACAATCCAGAGCGCCCTAGACACGAATCCACACGGGTGTCCCAGCACGACTTCAGTAAACTACAAATCCGCAGACACACACGGAGCAGACAGCGACCGCGTGGCGAAAAACACCCACAGACACACTCATCACTCCACGAGGAACGGAATGAAGGAACGAACCGAAAAAGCGAGTCCAATGTGCCGCTTCTAGACACGACTGAACAACTGAGTCACTGCGAACACGCCGACAATCCAGCGATCCCAGACAGCACCTCCCTACACGCCACTGTAATGGTGATTACGTAGTATTATATTCCACTTGTCATTACAGTTACTGACACAATATACTTGAGTTGGTTGAGTAGCGCCCTCTTGTGGTGGCTGCACATTGTCAATTCAAAAGAGATGGGCACGAGGTAGGTCACTGAAGTTAGCTCCGGCAGTAAAAATCGTGTATTTTTGTTTAATTGCTCAATGTATGCTCATAACCTAATTGTACAACTTATTTATGTCATCTGGAGCATTTATGAGTTGATATTTTGTACAACATATGAGTTATTACACAGTAATGAACTTTTGGACATGTCGTGACAGAAGCTAACTTTCAGAGGCTAATGTGACTTGCTGTTCTTGTAGAGTGCTGCTCGCCGTGTTGAACAAGGTATCCTGACCAGTACATATTTTGTTTCATGCAGTAAAAACCGCAAAAGACAGCGCCGTGTCCTGGGTATTTATTAACAACACAACGCAGATACACTACACGACGAACAAAAGACGAACAGACGGGTTACTCCTGCAACCAAGCTGGGCTTTTGCACGGCCAAGTTCAGCGCGGTTACACCACAACTGAACAAAGCCCAGAGTCACCGTGAACGCCACAAACAAAAAAAACCACTCACCCATCCAACTGTTGTGTTTCGTTTAAAGTCTGGTGCGGTTTATTTGTGAAAAAAGTTTGAAAATAGACCATTTAATGACAGTGCGATTTATAATCCAGAGCCCCTAATAGTGTGGAAAATACGGTAAATGTCTGTGTTGATAGAATAATGTTTGAAATAAAACTAACCTTGCATGGCATGAATCGTCGCATGTTGAGGGACTATTTTCTCAGCAGCAGTGGAATTTTACTTTGCTGGTAAGATAGGTGCTAGGTGATATCAATCCGTCACTGCCGAGATTTCTATCAGGAAGAACAACTTGCTGCTGCTGCTCAGACATAAATCCTTCAAATGTAAGGCTGGTTTTACTTCTAAAATTATTCTATCGACACAAACATTTACATCAACAGAGTGACGTTAAAATCAAACGAGTAGATTTAGGTTTAGTCTCAGCTTTGGTGGGGACATTATCAGCGCACGAGTAGAGCTCCGTTTGGGAGGTGCACTTGTGCTGATAGTCGCTCTTTTTCCGCGGCGACTCATTATAAGACAAGTTTAATTGAAGACGAAGCCGAGTAAGTTCCGGTTTAAAAGTTTTTCAAAGTTCGGTGCAGCGTCTTCACTCACGCCTGCTCAAGCCGACATCTTCAGGTGCGGCCCTGTCCTGTCGCTTCCCCAGTTTAGGCTCCACTAATGACATCACTCTGTTACAGCCAATGAAACAGCGGCAGGAGTAACCCTGTCGTCATATCACTGAATACACCTCAGAACGTCTATGTTACGCGGAGGCACATTGATTCGGATCATTAGTTGTTTTCGTTCCCTTTTGTAGTAAGTTGTAATTAGTCCTTTTTGCGTATTTTTTGTTTATGGTTTATTTTTGTTTGGCTGTGCGGAGCCTATAAATACGTCTGTTTGCCCGTGGCGCTCTCTGTTCTGCTCCTCCGCTCCGTGCACCTTGCTCCGCCCAGTCCCGCTCACCTTGCTCGCTCCAGACTCCGTGCGTGCGTCCTGACGGTGGCCTCGCCCCTGTCAGCCAGGTGCAGGATGGGCTCCATGTAGCCTTCGTTAGCCATTAGCCTTTTGTTTTGACCTGGTGGGAGCGGCTGTCCTGTTTTCGCTTTTCTTTTGGGTTCAGATTTGTTTGGCTTTTTCTTGTCTTTAGTTACTGGTGTTTAGTTAGTTGTCCTGGTGTCGCACGTTTTTGTTTTATTTGGTCGGCTCACCAGGTCCACCTTTCTGTTTATTACTTTTTGTTATTTTTGGGGGGCACGGGAGAGTTTTTAAATTTCTTTAAAGACGTAAAAAAACTATAAATAAAATAAATTAAAGAGCTATATTTTGACTCCTGTGTCCTTTTTAAGTATGTTGGGACTCACCTTTTGGGGTCATAACAGTCTAATAAACAAATGTGAACTAAAACCTGTTAAATTAATACTAATGAGTTTGGAAAAAAATCGGAATACATTTATATTATTGTTTTTTTTTGTTTGTTTTTTTTTTTTTGTTTTTTTACATAAATCCGGACTGTCCCTTTTAATTATTTTTTTTTAACAATAGTAAGTATGTACAGAGCTGTGGGCGGGGATAGGGGGTAGGTGAAAACGGCAATTTTCTGAGCATTCAAATCTCAAACGCAGGACAATAAGGATCACTCAGACATGCACGAATCAATGAAAATACAACTTTTAACAGTTAAATAATGAAGAAACACTGTCAAAACATAATTAAAAGCTCCTAAAAAGTAGATTACATGTAATAAATACCCCTTTTGAAATGCATATGTCAAGTTAGCCAACTGATTTCACTAAAACTTAAGATATTACAAAAAAAAATCTTGCCTAGTTTGAACATTTTTGTTGAAGGTATAATTTTTTTTTTACTTTCTAGTTTGTGCAACAGAAGGAACATATGTAGATGTAATTTAATAACTGTAACCTAGCAGCCGTACTGTAAACAAGGGCCAAAACTGCATGATAGTTATGATTAAAACTAATAAAAATAAATCACAACACCTTTATTTTGTTGAATAAAAGTTTAAACTGACAGCGTAATGTTTTCCTTGTGCGTAAATTGTCCCTGCACTTTGGACTTACTGTAATTTTGTACTTTTCTTTTCAAGTTTTTTCCCACAAACTGATGTAAAACTATGATATTTAACAGCCGCACTGTCCCACCAAACCAAATCACGATTAGAAAAAACATGAACCTGCCGTGTGCACTTTAACTTGAGTCCTCACATGACGGGGTAAACACGCACGCTCCATTCTTATCCTTCACAGCCACACTCAGAATGTGGCATTTACTGTCCCGGGGCAGGACAGGGTCACACCAGCCCCCAACCGCCCCCCAACTGTCCCCCAACCCCACCCGCCCCCACGGAGACCTCTCACCTTCCTGGAGGAGCAGGGTGTATTCTGGGAGGTGAGAGAAGTGACAGGGGCAGGTCACTATCGGACATTATTGGAAAAGAGATTATGACTGTGAATGTTAAGGCTGCGGTTTGGAATTTTAGTTTGGACAAGTGCTGGAATGTAACAAAAGTAAAAGTAGTAAAGTACTGTACTTAAGTATGTATCAGGAATGTCAAACTCAAATTCACAGAGGCCAAAATTTAAAACTGGGACTAAGTCGTGGGCCAAACTAAATATTTATTGAAAAATTTCAACAGCATCTGCATGTTTTCTCTTCTTTTGAGATATGTAATGTTAAACCTTTTCTTATTAAAATAAATGTTTATTAATAGTTTTGCTTAATCATTGAATCCAGAACAAGAATAATATAAAATAATAACAAAATTATAAATAAATAATGTCTCTATAGTCTGTAGCCGGTGGGCAGCTCTAAAACATATTTGATTTGATCTCACGAGCCAAATATAATGATATTGCAGGCCAAATTTGGTCCCTGGGCCTGAGATTGACATGTCTGGTTTATATTTTAGGCATCTGTACTTTACTTAAAGGTGCACTATGTAACTTCTCTAGTCTTAGTGGAGTGTTATTGCTTTGCTTGGATTGTTCCACAGTATGGTATTAAAGTTCTCCATCTTCAATCGTCCATGTATTAGATTTAGATTTTTAGATAATCATGCAGTTTTATTGTAAGCGGGGTCGCCTCTTAACAGATCTGAGCTGTAACTTGGCCTACTGGCATCACCTACTTGTCTTAACAGAGATATACATGTTTAATGCCTTACAGTGGGACTTTCCTAGCCAGGCTGGTGCCACCTATTGCCTCTGCTTAATGTCATTTTCTCCAGTGACTAGGTCAGGAATCAGAACACACTAGACGGTTTGCAAAAACCTCGGAAGTTGTAGACCGCACACCGGCCAATCAGCGAAGACCTGTGAAGCCAACAATTACTTGGACACTACTGGCCGTTTCAGCACATTACATACGTCATGACTAATTAGCAGCGATTGGTTAAAAAAAAAAAACCCGCCTACTGTTGAGCGAATGAATCCTAATGCTGCGAGGTCAGACGGTTTCCATGAAGTGAAACCGTCTGATGAATCAGGTTTGGACTTTCCAGGAAAAGCAATAATATTTCCATGGAAACAAAATGGTTGTGGACCCTCATCCAGAAAAGTTACACAGTTCACTTTAAAGTACATTTTACAGTGGATACTTTTTTACTTTTACTTTACATTTGAGAGCAGGTATTTGTACTTTCTACTCCACCACATTTTTCAACAGAACTGAAAAGTAAAAGTATTTTTTATTGTCTGAGACCTGTGGAAAATGCTTAAGAGTTTATTTTTTAACACATCTGTAATTTGAGCAAACGCAAATATACAAAACTAAAAACAGCCAAAAAAAAAATACTTCTGGTGAACAAAATTCAAAACAAATCATAATCACGACATCTGAATCCTTGTAAGACCTCAAAACTTTAACTTTTTACACTTTATGTACATTTTAAACAGGTTCTTTAATACTTTTACTTTGATGTGATACTTTTACTTGAGTATTATTTTGCTCTGGTATCTGTACTTTTACGACAAGTGTCGGCCTGACAGACTGAATAATAAGTCTCCTTTGGCTGGTCCAGGCCTGTCTACGGCGCAATAATATACAGATACAATATACGGCGCTTTATTATGTGGTTTTATTATCTTCTGATTTGATCTTCATAACTCACTAAGTGTTAAAGGTGCATTGCGTAACTTTTCTGCTGGGGGCAATTTTCCACAGTATAATTTTAACGTCATGTTTTATTTATTCATTTACAAATGTTTTTTATTGCTAAGACGTATACTGTATTCTCACTGTGGGCGGACGCACCTCTCCACAGATCTGACCTTTAACTTGACCTGGTAGCGTCTCCATGGAGATATATACTGTAGATTTAATGCCATACAGTGGAACATTTCAGGCAAAGCACGAAACTTCTACATGGATAAAAGTTGGATAGTTTATCTTTACGTTTTCCATGTTTGTTTGTGGTTGCTTCTCGACCTGATAGTCTCCATGGAGATACTGTAGATAAGTTAAATGCCATATTGTGGAACATTCTAAGAAAAGCAATAACAAGCAAGACATGCAGGTTTACACACCATCCACAACAGTGAACGTTTAAGGTTCTGTTACACTAAACTGAGTTTGTTAATGTTGTTACCTCCTCAAAAACAAACCTGGAGTTTTGTTTTTGTTTCATTCATGTTTCACTTTGTGGAAACCGTCTGACCTCGCAGCATTAGGATTTGTTCACTCAATGGTAGGTGGGTACTTTTATTATTTAACCAGTCGCTGTTATTTGGTCTTGATGTATGTAATGCGCCAAATCCCGCAGGAAGAAGGACAATAATGTCTTTCCCCTTGATAAAATTCACCAAACATTCTCTTTGTTCCGGCTTTAAATCCTCGATCTTGAGAATCGTTGCCAACACAGAATGTCTGTCTTCGTCTACATCCATCTCGACGCTTTGTTTACTGTTGTGCTGTTCCACAAAAGGGACACAGACAGACGCTTGAGTTTGACGTCGTGGCTTCTCAGCTCTTCTCTGGGTTCTTGTAAACCGTCTAGTGTATTCCGATTCCTGACCTAGTCACTGGAGAGAAATGAAATTGAGCGGAGGCACTAGGTGCACTATGTTGGAGTAATTCTTTGTTATTAGTCTCTCTACATATCCAAAGCGCAAAATGCTCTGTTCCACCTTGAATATAAAAATAAAATATTGGAACACACCTGGTTTGAGTTGGTAATAATAAAAATGTGAAACGAGTGCGTAATTAAGGAAAACTGTACTGCAGTCGGCACTACTGTGAGTCAGTATAGTCACATTTTCCTTGTGTTTTGGTCATTTTTAAGGAACTTTTCTGTATTTTAGTAGCCACCTAGTGCCTCCACTCTATTTTATTTCTCTCCAGCGACTAGGTCAGGAGTCGGAATACACTAGACGGTTTGCAAAAACCCTGGAAGTGCGAGTTCGGGCACCAGCCAATCAGTAAAAAGCCATATATTCTGTGTTGTCAACGATTCCCGAAATTGAGGATTTAAAGCCGTAACAAAGAGAACGTTTAGTGAATTTTATCAAGGAGAAAGATGTTATTGCCCTTCTTCCTAAAGGATTTGGGAAAAACTTAATATACCAGTTAGCCCCGTTAGTGGCGCATTACATACATGATGACCAAATAGCAGCAACAGGTTAAATTAAAACGAACGAATCCTAATGCTGCCAGGTCAGACGGTTTCTACGAAGTGAAACCGGCTGATGAATCAGGCTAGTATTTTACCTAAACAAGTGATAATTTATGCCTCTCTTTATTGTTGGCAGGGATCAGATTGGTCAAAAATATCATACCAACTTTATTTATAAAACACTTTAAAAACTTTACAGCTGGCCAAAGTGCTGTACACAAACACAGGATAGACAAAAACAACTGCAGTACAACACAATACACAATACAAACACAATACAACGACTAAAAACATAGAAAACAATAAGATACTCAACAACAAATAAATGCACATCTCACTTGTTAAAAGCCAAGGATAAAAATAGAGACACCAGGGATATTTCTTGTATAAAACTGGGACAAATCACAGGTTTTGGATAAATCTGCAGGGGCAGGGGACACAGGGCTCAAAACTGGGACTGTTCCGGGTAAATAGGACGTCTGGTCACACTAACCTTGTGATATCATGAAGCGGTAATTTTCAGAAAAAGTAGAGATGGGCAACTGGCAAAAGTATAGAATTTTTGGTATCTGAAAAAAGAATGAAAATGTGGCAATAGTTGTTGATGGTGTTAGTACTGAAAGAGTGAGATAAAATTCTTGGGAGTAATTTTAAATGAAAAAATGAATTGGAAGTCTCATGTCGACTACATAAAAAGAAAAGTCAGGAAAATAGAAAGTAACAGTAAGTAAAAGATTAAACTGTAAATCACTTCACATGTTATTTTGCTCGTTCATTCTCTCATATTTTAGCTCTGAAGTTTGGGGCAACACTTATCAAAGTATCATAAAACTTTTGTTCCTGCTGCAAGAAAAAAGAGCAATACGAATAATCAAGTCTAATCAACTAAAGTTTAAAGACGTTGTTGATCTTAAGATTTTATTAGTTCTGCGCAGAGCCAAGCAAAGACGTTTACAGTACCTTAAGCGCAACAAACTATTTTTACGTTTGTGTTACGGCCCCAGGCCTTAGGTCTAATTTGTTTGTGTGATTGTTGCCCTGGTCCGTGATTGGTGGGGCAGGTCGACGCCCACCTCACCTGCAGCCACCGCCCCCTATTTAAGGAGATCACCAGCACCTGTTCGGGGCTGCTGGACTTGGTGACCAGTCTGCCATTTTGTATTTGTGTGTGTGTGTTTAGTTTAGTTCTGTTTTGTGCCTTTTTTGATTTGGTCACTCGATTCTGTTTGTGGGTTTATGTGGTTTAATTTGGGGAACTTGTGTTTTAGTTTAGTGTGTGTCCCTAAGTTTTACCACTCGTTTTTTTGTAAGCCTGCGTGACCCTTTTTCTGGCACAAAACTCTTTATTCTGTTGTTCTGTTTCTTAGTTTAGGTTGCTTTCTGTATATTTTTAGTCTTTTGTTAATTTACCTTTTACCTTCCTGTTCATGAAACATTATTTAATTTATTCCATTTTACATCTTGGTTTTTATTTTTGTTACTTCCCTCACCCCAAACAAGCTGGGTCGTAACAGTTTGTCTCGGAGGACTGTGACCGTAGAAGACTATATTTTTTTCCGAACTGTCTTCTCAAGGACGACGTTAAAACAGAAATGCGTCTCTGTGTACGGAGTCAAGATAAGGAACTTGTTAAATCACGATTCAAAAAGTCGCACTAGTGTTTCTAAATTCAAGAAAATGTACAAGGATAAAATAATGAGGGACTATGTGACAAAGGAAAATGATAATGAAAGCATGAATGAGATATTGTAACGTGGATTATTGACTGGTGAATTGGTTTAGTTTTTGGGGTGGGGAACGATTATTAAAGAAATGTTTTTTTTGATCTGTGAAAGGAGCAGAGTTTATACGATTTATCTTCATGTTCCTTTTGTTCATGCAGCAAAGACAAGACTAATAATTTTTTGAGATATGTATTTACGTTTATTGTCAGATTTTTGTTGTTGTTTTTTGTTTCTCTTTAAATTGATGCCAACAAAATAACAGCCTAAATATGCAGGGTTTGTGTGTTCGACATAAATGAAAAAAAACCCAACTCCAGGTCTGTTCGTGATGAGGAAAAGACATTATAACAGCTCAGAAAGTAGCGTAATATGGGCTCTTGAACTTCCTTAAAACTGCAATCTAATCTGATCTGAAACCCCCATGTACAGGCTGTTTCCTTTTGAGATTCTTGCGTTCGGAGCGTGTGAGTGTTTTGGCTGCAGCCCTGCGCTTCCTGGCGGGGCGTGTCTCGGGACTCTCCCTCAGTCGGAGCTAAACATAGGCCCTGACTGAGAGGTGCAAAGACTCAGACTGTACAAATAGACCGGCCATAGCGGAGCCGCTCCTTCATAAATCCCTTTAAGCAGATGACACGGCCCCTCATGCTTCAGCGCCGCTTCGGTGTGGTCAGCGGTTTAAAGTGCGCAGCGCGATAAGTCGTGAACTCAGAGAACCTTGGCATCATGCATTTACCCGAGATAGTCCCACTTTTGAGCCCTGTGTCCCCTGTACCATCACATTTATACAAAACCAGTGATTTGTCCCGGTTTTTTACAAGAAATGTCTCAAGTGTCCCTATTTTTGACCAATTTGATCTAAACCAGGACTAAACTAAGATAAGACTAAACCTGGTCTACATCAACTCTAAACAAAGACTAAAACCAGACTATCACAATTTTTGACTAATATAATTCCTACAAAGAGTAAAGAAGAGCATAAATTGTCAATTGTTTTGCCAAAATACAGAAATCCGTGTTTGCGAAGGACCATAAAGCAAAAAAACTCAGCGTCAGAAGTTCCTCAGATTTAGCCTGATTCATCCACCAGTTTCACTTTATGGAAACCGTCTGACCTCGCAGAATTAGGATTTGTTTGCTGGACGGTAGGTGTGTACATTGTTTAATTTAACCAGTCCCTGCTATTTGGTCGTGACTTATGTAATAAGCCGGAACGCTCAGTGGTGTCCAAGTAATTGCCAATTCTTATATTGGGTCAGTTCACCCAATGAGTTAAACCCTACTTGGTCAAATTTTGATGAAACTTGGTCTTTCCCCTCTTGATAAAATTCACCAAACATTCTCTTTGTTCCGGCTTTAAATCCTCGATCTCGGGAATCGTTGCCAACACAGAATGTCTGTCTTCGTCTACGTCCATCTCGACGCTTTGTTTACTGTTGTGCTGTTCCACAAAAGGGACCCAGACCCAGACCTAAGTTTGACTTGAGTTTTGGAAACTTGGTACATAGGTAAACCATAGCCAGAAAAGCCAAAATTTTAAATTTTTGTTTGACTGGACCAACGGTTTCTGAGATATCACAATTTCATTTTTTTGAGTGGTTGTTGAATTTCACCTTGCATTTGCTCAACATCTACTGGTCCAATATCAAAAATGAAGGTGTCTCTGGAAAGGGGACATCTTAAGGAATCCAAATCTGGCATG
Organism: Boleophthalmus pectinirostris; assembly: GCF_026225935.1. Taxonomy (NCBI): domain Eukaryota; kingdom Metazoa; phylum Chordata; class Actinopteri; order Gobiiformes; family Gobiidae; genus Boleophthalmus; species Boleophthalmus pectinirostris. Next base: position 4,166,142 of record NW_026571133.1, read on the forward strand.
TTTTAAAATTGTAAAAATGAAATTGCGATATTTTAGCAACCATTACTCTGATCATGCTTAAATTTGAGATTTTGGCTTTCTTGGTTATGACATACTCACACACCAACTGGACAATGTGAGTGTTCAAATTGCAACTTTTTTGGGTGAATTGAGGTGGAATGACCCTATTAAGCTTTTCCCAAATCCCGTAGGAAGAAGGGCAATAACGTCTTTTCTCTTGATAAAATTCACTAAACATTCTCTTTGTTCCGGCTTTAAATCCTTGAACTCGGGAATTGTTGCCAAAACAGAATATAAGGCTCTTCTCTGATTGGCTGGTGCCAGAAATTGCACTTCCAGGGTGTTTGTGAAATGTCTAGTGTATTCCGATTCCTGACCTAGTCGCTGAAGAGAAATGAAATTGAGTGGAGAGGTGACGCCAGCCTGGCTAATCAGAATCAGTACTGAACATCAAATTTATTCCTTAGTATGTCCAGAAAAGTTACGAAGTGCTTGCCTGATTCATCAGCTGGTTTCACTTTGTGGAATCTGTCTGACCTCGCAGCATTAGGATTCGTTCGCTCGACGGTAGACCGGTACTTTTTAAATTTAAACAATCGCTGCTATTTGGTCGTGACGTATGTAATGCGCCAAACCCCATAGGAAGAAGGACAATAACGTCTTTCCTCTTGATAAAATTCACCAAACATTCTCTTTGTTACGGCTTTAAATCCTCGATCTCGGGAATCGTTGCCAACACAGAATGTCTGTCTTCGTCTACATCCATCTCGACCTCTTTGTTTACTGTTGTGCTGAACCACAAAAGGGACCCAATCATGGCTTTACAGCTCTTCACCGATTGGCTGGAGCACAGTCTACAACTTCTAGGGTTATTGCAAACCGTCTAGTGTATTCTGATTTCTGACCTAGTCACTGGAGAGAACTGAAATTGAGCAGATGCACAAGGTGGCCCCAGTCTGGCTGCCATACATGTCCCTGCTTGTCTAACCCACCTGTCAATCAAGCCTATCTTTTCGGGAATTCTCACCGGTGACCAGATTCACATGGAATTCTGTGTATTCTGGGTCCCTGGTGGTTGTGGCGAGATAATGTCCTCCATCCTCCTGTGGTTTGGCTGTGGGGCCCTGCTGAACACGAGGTCTGTATCATCATTTACACTCAGAGTTGGTCCAGTAAATCCCTGGTAATTGTTTTCTAAATAAACACCAGACTTGTGCCAGGGCTGCTGTAGACCACAAGTTTCCTCTTTCTGCTCTGTGGAGACCAGCGCAGTTAAGTGTTTTTTTTTTTTTTTCATCACGTGGTTTTAACCTTAACAATGCAATACAAGGCCTGGTTTAGAAAAATTGTAAACATGAAAAAGTCATTAAGCGAAAGGGTAACGTCGACCAGGCAGACTTTACGTTTCAACATTCACTTCATCACCTCACAGCAGCAGCACGGCGAATATAAATGCTGTTTATTTAGGTTCATAACACTGTATAAGTCCAGAACACACAATACTTTATGAAGATACAACATTTTGGGGTATTAAGCTTAAATGGAATATACATATGGCCTATTTGAAGAAGTAAAATATCTGAAATGATTGGTATAATGTGTAAAGTCCAAACAGTCGTGAATCAAAGCTCACTCTTTCTGTTATACAATTCTCTAATTTTGACATATTTAAATTATTTCGTACAAATTTGGGGGAACAATTACAAAACAACTATCCATCCATCCATCCATTTTCTTCTGCTTATCTGGGGCCAGGTCACAGGGACAGCAGTCTAAGCAGGGACTCCCAGACTTCCTTCACCCCAGACACGTCCTCCAGCTGAAAGACATAGTCCCTCCAGTGTGTCCTGGGTCTTCCCCGGAGTCTCCTTCCAGTGAGACATGCCCGGAACACCTCCCGAGTGAGATGTCCAGGAGGCATCCGGAACAGATGCCCGAGCCACCTCAACTGGCTCCTCTCGACATGGAGGAGCAGCAGCTCTACTCCGAGCTCCTCACCCTATCTCTAAGGGAGCGCCCAGCTACCCTGCGGAGGAAACCCATTTCGAGCGCTTGTATCTGCGATCTCGTCCTTTCAGTCATTACCCAAAGCTCATGACCATAGGTGAGAGAAGCCAACAGGACAACATCATCTGCCAACAGCAGAGATGAAATCCTGTGGTCCCCAAACTGGACCCCCTCCGGCCCCTGACTGCGCCTAGAAATTCTGTCCATAAACACAATGAACAGAACCGGTGAGAAAGTGCAGCCCTGGCGGAGTCCAACATGCACCGGGAACAGGTCTGACTTACTGCCGGCAATGAACACAGCTCCTGCTCCGGTCATACAGGGACCGGACAGCCCTTAGCAAAGGGCCCCGGACCCCATACTCCCAGAGCACCCCCCACAGGACACCACGAGAGACACAACTATACAACCCATCTTTATACTGCAGAAAAAAGTCACGAGAAATTAACTGTCCTGATTATTATGCTCCAACAAACCCAGTGTTTATTCAGTGAAATACCTTAAAGTTACAGGACATAGTTGACCTAAACACAGCTGCTGTTATGTATAAGGTTCAGAATGACATGAACCCTGACTGGTTTCAGGTAAGAATCAAACCCAGAGAGACATTTTTTTAATTTGAGAAGAACTGGAGTGTATTCAAAAACAAAAAAAAAGATCAAGATTAACAACAAAAGTAGATGTGTATCATTTAGAGGAGCAGATCTTACTAGATCTAGAGGAAAATGTTGTAAACGACATGTGACCAATGAGCTCCGTCGTTTCACGTGTCACTGAAATGAACAAATCTGATTGGACGAGCACGTTTGGTTCTGGCTCTCCTCGTCTTCACCAAGATACAGCGGGTAACAACTATTCTCTCTGACCTCATTCTCGTTACCTCCTCAAAAACAGACCTGGAGTTGTGTTTTGTTTCATTCACACACGTTTGTCTTTATGACTCGTGTGTCTGCATCTCCAAAGCTCAAAACGCTCTGCTCCACCTTGTGATGTCACGTCGCTGTAGTTTTCAAGTTGACATCGACCTAAAAACACATTTCAGAGGTTGCGGAGTCTGAAACGTCGTACAAAAGGCGTAAATAATTCAGAATATGAGACGTGGAGAAACATAGTAAAAACACACATTGTATTTTATTATGTTGTCACTTTTTATGTACTAACAGCAATGAAATGTGTGTGTTGTGTGTGTGTGTGTGTGGTTGTGTGTGTGTGTATCTGGTCTGTACCCGGCACCACTTTGTGAATCGGGGCTCTGTCTATTCACTCAGCACACGCTCACTCCTCTCACCTCCCTCTCCATGTGCTGAGAGAACAACTTCTACTGATTTATTTCACGTTTCAGACTTAAAGACTGAGAGAAAGAAAGAAAGAGAGACAGACAGAGGGAGAGAGACAGGGAGAATGAGAAACAGAGAGAGACAAAGAGAAAGAGAAGCAGAGAGCAGAGAGGGATAGAGCTGAGAGAGGGGGAAACAGACACACAGACAGAGAGCAGAAGAGACAGAACAGAAAGAGAGAGAGAGAAAGAACAGAGGCACACAGACAGAGCAGGAGAGACAGAGAGAGAGAGGGGGGCAGAGAGAGAGAGAGAAACAAAGAACAGGAGAGACGGGGGAGGGCAGAGAGAGAGAAACAGAGAGCAAAAGAGATAGAAAGAGAGACAATGAGAGGAGGGGAGACAGAGAGAAAGAGCAAGAGATGTAGAGAGACAGAACAGAGACACACAGAAAGAGAGCAGAGAGAGAGAGAGAGACAAAGAGACAGCAAGAAATGTAGAAAGACAGAGAGAGAGAGAGAGAGAGAGAGAGAAAAGAGACACACAGATCGGGGGGCGGCAGCGAGAGCGAGAAAGAGAGCAGAGAGAGACAAGAAGAGAGAACAGAGAGAGAGAGAGAGAGAGAGAGAAACAGAGCAAGAGAGATGGGGGTGGGGGCAGAAAGTGAGAGAGAGAGAGAGAGAGAGCAGGAGAGACAGAGAGATTGGGGCAGAGAGAGAGAACGGGGACACACAGAGAGAGAGAGAGGGAGAACAGAGACACAGACAGAGGAGGGGGGCAGCGAGAAAGAGAGCAGAGAGACACAGAAGAGAGAGAGAGAGAAAGAAACAGAATAGAAAGAGAGAAACAGAGACACACAGATGGGGGCAGCAGAGAGCGAGAAGAGAGCAGAGAGAGACATAGAGGGAGACAGAGAGAGAAAGAGAGAGAAACAGAACAGGAGAGACACAGGAGAGGCAGAGAGAGAGAGAGAAACAGAGAGCAGAGAGAGAGCAAGAGATGTAGAAAGACAGAGAGAGAACAGAGACACACACAGAGAGAGAGAGAGAGACAGAGGAAAGAGAGCGACAGAGACAGAGAGAGATGGGGAGGGAGAGACAATGAGAGGAGGGAAGACAGAGAGAGCAAGAGATGTAGAGAGACAGAGAACAGAGACACACAGAAAGAGAGAGAGAGAGAGAGAGAGAACAGAGACACACAGACAGAGGAGGGGGGCAGCAAGAGCGAGAAAGACAGCAGAGAGACACACAGGGAGAGAGAGAGAGATGGGAGAGAGAGAGAGAGAGAGCAGAGAGACAGGAGAGAGAGAGAGAGAGAGAAAGGAGTAGACAGCAGAGAGAAGTACAGAGGCACAGAGAGAGAGAGAAAGAGAGAGAGAACACACAGACAGAGAGAGAGACAGAGAGAGGAGAGGAGACAGTGAGAAAACGAGAGAGGAGTGGAGACAGAAAGAGACAGAGAGAGAGACACACACAAAAAGGAGGGAAGACAAAGAGAGAGAGCAAGAGATGTAGAGAGACAGAGAGCTAGGGACAGACAAGAGAACAGAGAGAGAGAAAGAGAGACACAGAGAGAGAGTGAGAAAAGTGAGCTCTGTCTCTTCCCTCGCTCTCTCATTTCTCTGTCCACGTGCTGAGAGAACAACTTAATCTGATTTATTATCTTTTCCTGGAGTTTTCCCCAGTCACAACGCACACGAAACCTCAGAGCCAAAGATTTACAATAAAGAGTCGTGGCTTTACGCGCCCACGGGGGACACGGCTCTACGAGTGTGTAAACAGGTTTATGTGAACTCAGCGTGCGGTCCACTAAAGAGAGCGAGAAACTGTTCTCTTCAATTATCACGTTTACAGCCGCACGAGGCACAGGAGCAACACGGAAGAAGAGAGAATAAAAAGAAAGGTTAAAGAGACAATATTATTCTGTTGAATGATTTATGTTATAATGTTGTTTCCTCGTCACAAACAGAACTGGACTTTTGTTTTGTTTCATTCACACATTTTTAACTCACAAAGCCTGAATATTTACAATGAGTTTTTCTCTCAAACTGAAAACACTCTGTTCCACCTTGTGATGTCATGTGGTGATATGAGAGAGAGAGAGAGAGAGAGACAGACAGACAGAGAGACAGAGGGAGGGAGAGAGAAAGACAGACAGACAAAGAGAGAC
>NW_026571133.1:4199862-4279862 GCF_026225935.1 Boleophthalmus pectinirostris
TCATAATCAAGGTCTGAGCTTTTCTCGCTGTTCTTCTGGACACCTTAGTGGAGACATGTTATTCTGTTTTTTTAGTTATTTAGTCTTAGAACATAACATGTACTTTACACCAGGTCAGTGTTTTACACTGCTGCAAATAAACTGACTTAAAGGGCTCATTATGCAAATTTTACACTTTGGACTTTTTGAGCTTTTTCTGCAAAATCAGCAGAGCTTTTGAACCATGTTATAGTTGTTTCCCTTCTCTCTGAACTTGTTTTTAGAGTGACTTGTGCATGTTTGAGTAATCTTCAATCACTTATTTTCAGGACACCATTTTGCAGATTGTTATGTGCCACGTGTGTCTAGGGGGTGGCACAGTAAATGAAAAAAGATGTTAAAATAAACTGGGTGTGGAACAAAAGCAAGTTGTGTGGCAAGTTGTCAAAAAAGAAATCATATTTATTACAAAAAGTGCTAAAAAGGTGAACAAAAAACAGCTAACACAAAAATAAGTAACTAAGATCTGGCAGCAGCGGTGGACCCACTGGTCACTCTTCTCTTGGCAGCTCCGGGCTTTTATTCCGGATCTCAAGTGGGTGGAGGCAAGGCCAAACATTACAACAGGACTTTCACACAGCTCTACCCCTGTTTTCACCACCACCGGTACACACCCATTGTGACATACACTCTTTTATGAAGTAAGACCGCTTTCAGAAATATCCGTGTGCATAGGATAGAAATATGCATGGATATCTTTTAAGCTTTTTACTCTGTAGGATTCAGCAGCGTCGTGTTGTCATTTTGGTACAAATGACAAAAATTCTGCTACTCACCAGTGTGATGTGCAGCTATCCATACGAGGGGCCAATACCAGGGGCCAATAGGCGAGTTTCAGCTGACGTCATTGTTATTAAAAGACCGCGTTGCATGTTGGGAAATATTTTGGTCGGAGGCAAGAAACACGGTAGCGTCAAACACTGTGCGTAACCTCGTGTGTTTCTCCCTGATAATGGTAAATTCCTGCTGCATTATCGGATGCACAAATAGAAGCAGGGAAGAAGGAAAATGTCTTTTTCGTATTCAGAGTGAAAAGAACCGCTAACGGTGAATTAAACAGCTTTCAAACATTCACAGAGCAAAAGCAGAAGATCCTAGCAAACTGTGGACTCCAACAAGTTCAACAACACATCGAGACTCTTGGAGGTTTTCATCTTTTCTGCTGTGAATGGCCCAGGAGTTTCCACCAAGTCATTGTGGATATCGCCCAAGTGAATATTTGGCCAGGTAGTTGGAGATTCTGACCAGAAATATGGTTTGGTCCACCTTTTGTTGGGGTTGAAAAGGGTGATTTGGCGTCCGTCGATGCTTATGACCAAGCCGGTATGTGGCCATGCCGGCTTGTCAAAGCCTGATCCCGTCAGATCTCAGAAGTTAAGCAGGCTGGGTCTGGCTAGTACTTGGATGGGAGACCGCTAGGAATTCCAGGTGCCATAGTGGGGCGCCAGTGGCAAAAAAAACTGTTGTTGTGTCCTTAGGCAAGACACTTCACCCACATTGCCTAGTATGAAAGTGGTGTGAGCGTGAGTGGTGGTGGTCGGAGGGACCGATGGTGCAGATTGGCAGCCTCGCTTCCGTCAGTCTGCCCCAGGGCAGCTGTGGCTACAGTAGGAGCTCACCACCACTGAGTGTGGAGTGACTGAATAATGAACTGTAAAGTGCTTTGGGGATCTTGAAAGGCTCTATATAAATGCTATCAATCAATTTCTGGTCAAATGGTCTTGGGTCCTCTGCTGTTAGAGTGGATAAATAACCGGGATCAATACCCTTTACGTGCTTTCTCACTCCGTCCGTCATGTTGATTAGTGTTTATTGCCGCCGCCCAAAATAAATCCCAGCATGCAACGCGCGCTTTTGTCAACAATGAAACTCGCCTATAGGAGGGGCCCATAGCATGCGGCGCTTTATTGTGATGATGTTTACAGTGACGTCAGCATCCAGAAAGTGAGCAGACATGTTTCTTTGTGGTTTAACACAGTGGAGCACTTTTCTGTATGACCACATGACATCACAAGGTGGAACAGAGTGTTTCCTGTGTGAGAGAGAGGAACTATGTGCATGGTTTGTGTGTTAAACATGTGTGAATGAAACAAAACACAACTCCAGGTGTGTTTGTGATGAGGAAACTGCATTAGAACATAAACCAGAACATCGAGTACTATGGACCTTTAAGTTCACTCGTTCATATCGTTACAGTGACTCTTCTCGTCAGAGTGACTGACTCATTACTAGGGCTGGTATCCTTAAGAAGTTGCCGATACACAGGCCACGATACGATACATATCTTGATACAGTGCACTTTCGATTCGATATGATATATTTCAAATCGATTCGATACAGTTCAATAAAAAATAAAGGCAAAATCATGGCTGTGATACTAAAAGTGTTTGTTAAACCACTTCTTGTGCAAAGTTCATATGAAACACAAACATTTTAATCCTCAAAACTGTGAAAATGTCAATTGTGTTGAATAAATGAGCTTTCTTTCACTCCACAAGCAACAAAACTGTAGCTGTGACAAAATAATTTAGTAAAACACACGTAATAATACTCTTGGTGATATATCGATACAGTAGCCCATGATATCGATACTGTATCATCACATTAAACAATACGATATATCGATATTCCGATATTTTTGCACGCCCCTACTTATTACTGTCCTGTCAGAGGAGTACAGTATGAATGTGTGTGTTTTTACATGAATGGACTGTAGATGATGAGGAGGAGTAGTGTCACAGCGTCAGTGCAGTGTGAGTAATGAGCGGCTCTCCTCTGGGACGTGGTGCTTTTTAATTACCGCGGTATTTTATTATTTAACCAGTCGCTGTTATTTGGTCTTGATGTATGTAATGCGCCAAATCCCGCAGGAAGAAGGACAATAATGTCTTTCCCCTTGATAAAATTCACCAAACATTCTCTTTGTTCCGGCTTTAAATCCTCGATCTTGAGAATCGTTCGCCAACACAGAATGTCTGTCTTCGTCTACATCCATCTCGACGCTTTGTTTACTGTTGTGCTGTTCCACAAAAGGGACACAGACAGACGCTTGAGTTTGACGTCGTGGCTTCTCAGCTCTTCTCTGGGTTCTTGTAAACCGTCTAGTGTATTCCGATTCCTGACCTAGTCACTGGAGAGAAATGAAATTGAGCGGAGGCACTAGGTGCACTATGTTGGAGTAATTCTTTGTTATTAGTCTCTCTACATATCCAAAGCGCAAAATGCTCTGTTCCACCTTGAATATAAAAATAAAATATTGGAACATGCCTGGTTTGAGTTGGTAATAATAAAATTGTGAAACGAGTGCGTAATTAAGGAAAACTGTACTGCAGTCGGCACTACTGTGAGTCAGTATAGTCACATTTTCCTTGTGTTTTGGTCATTTTTAAGGAACTTTTCTGTATTTTAGTAGCCACCTAGTGCCTCCACTCTATTTTATTTCTCTCCAGCGACTAGGTCAGGAGTCGGAATACACTAGACGGTTTGCAAAAACCCTGGAAGTGCGAGTTCGGGCACCAGCCAATCAGTAAAAAGCCATATATTCTGTGTTGTCAACGATTCCCGAAATTGAGGATTTAAAGCCGTAACAAAGAGAACGTTTAGTGAATTTTATCAAGGAGAAAGATGTTATTGCCCTTCTTCCTAAAGGATTTGGGAAAAGCTTAATATACCAGTTAGCCCCGTTAGTGGCGCATTACATACGTGATGACCAAATAGCAGCAACTGGTTAAATAAAAAAAGTGCCCCCCCTACTGTCGAACGAATCCTAATGCTGCCAGGTCAGACGGTTTCTACGAAGTGAAACCGGCTGATGAATCAGGCTAGTATTTTACCTAAACAAGTGATAATTTATGCCTCTCTTTATTGTTGGCAGGGATCAGATTGGTCAAAAATATCATACCAACTTTATTTATAAAAACACTTTAAAAACTTTACAGCTGGCCAAAGTGCTGTACACAAACACAGGATAGACAAAAACAATCTGCAGTACAACACAATACACAATACAAACACAATACAACGACTAAAAACATAGAAAACAATAAGATACTCAACAACAAATAAATGCACATCTCACTTGTTAAAAGCCAAGGATAAAAATAGAGACACCAGGGATATTTCTTGTATAAAACTGGGACAAATCACAGGTTTTGGATAAATCTGCAGGGGCAGGGGACACAGGGCTCAAAACTGGGACTGTTCCGGGTAAATAGGACGTCTGGTCACACTAACCTTGTGATATCATGAAGCGGTAATTTTCAGAAAAAGTAGAGATGGGCAACTGGCAAAAGTATAGAATTTTTGGTATCTGAAAAAAGAATGAAAATGTGGCAATAGTTGTTGATGGTGTTAGTACTGAAAGAGTGAGATAAAATTCTTGGGAGTAATTTTAAATGAAAAAATGAATTGGAAGTCTCATGTCGACTACATAAAAAGAAAAGTCAGGAAAATAGAAAGTAAGTAACAGTAAGTAAAAGATTAAACTGTAAATCACTTCACATGTTATTTTGCTCGTTCATTCTCTCATATTTTAGCTCTGAAGTTTGGGGCAACACTTATCAAAGTATCATAAAAACTTTTGTTCCTGCTGCAAGAAAAAAGAGCAATAATCAAGTCTAATCAACTAAAGTTTAAAGACGTTGTTGATCTTAAGATTTTATTAGTTCTGCGCAGAGCCAAGCAAAGACGTTTACAGTACCTTAAGCGCAACAAACTATTTTTACGTTTGTGTTACGGCCCCAGGCCTTAGGTCTAATTTGTTTGTGTGATTGTTGCCCTGGTCCGTGATTGGTGGGGCAGGTCGACGCCCACCTCACCTGCAGCCACCGCCCCTATTTAAGAAGATCACCAGCACCTGTTCGGGGCTGCTGGACTTGGTGACCAGTCTGCCATTTTGTTTTGTGTGTGTGTGTTTAGTTTAGTTCTGTTTTGTGCCTTTTTTGATTTGGTCACTCGATTCTGTTTGTGGGTTTATGTGGTTTAATTTGGGGAACTTGTGTTTTAGTTTAGTGTGTGTCCCTAAGTTTTACCACTCGTTTTTTTGTAAGCCTGCGTGACCCTTTTTCTGGCACAAAACTCTTTATTCTGTTGTTCTGTTTCTTAGTTTAGGTTGCTTTCTGTATATTTTTAGTCTTTTGTTAATTTACCTTTTACCTTCCTGTTCATGAAACATTATTTAATTTATTCCATTTTACATCTTGGTTTTTATTTTTGTTACTTCCCTCACCCCAAACAAGCTGGGTCGTAACAGTTTGTCTCGGAGGACTGTGACCGTAGAAGACTATATTTTTTTCCGAACTGTCTTCTCAAGGACGACGTTAAAACAGAAATGCGTCTCTGTGTACGGAGTCAAGATAAGGAACTTGTTAAATCACGATTCAAAAAGTCGCACTAGTGTTTCTAAATTCAAGAAAATGTACAAGGATAAAATAATGAGGGACTATGTGACAAAGGAAAATGATAATGAAAGCATGAATGAGATATTGTCACATGGATTATTGACTGGTGAATTGGTTTAGTTTTTGGGGTGGGGAACGATTATTAAAGAAATGTTTTTTTTTATCTGTGAAAGGAGCAGAGTTTATATGATTTATCTTCATGTTCCTTTTGTTCATGCAGCAAAGACAAGGGAAATAATTTTTAGAGATATGTATTTACGTTTATTGTCAGATTTTTGTTGTTGTTTTTTGTTTCTCTTTAAATTGATGCCAACAAAATAACAGCCTAAATATGCAGGGTTTGTGTGTTCGACATAAATGAAAAAAAACCCAACTCCAGGTCTGTTCGTGATGAGGAAAAGACATTATAACAGCTCAGAAAGTAGCGTAATATGGGCTCTTGAACTTCCTTAAAACTGCAATCTAATCTGATCTGAAACCCCCATGTACAGGCTGTTTCCTTTTGAGATTCTTGCGTTCGGAGCGTGTGAGTGTTTTGGCTGCAGCCCTGCGCTTCCTGGCGGGGCGTGTCTCGGGACTCTCCCTCAGTCGGAGCTAAACATAGGCCCTGACTGAGAGGTGCAAAGACTCAGACTGTACAAATAGACCGGCCATAGCGGAGCCGCTCCTTCATAAATCCCTTTAAGCAGATGACACGGCCCCTCATGCTTCAGCGCCGCTTCGGTGTGGTCAGCGGTTTAAAGTGCGCAGCGCGATAAGTCGTGAACTCAGAGAACCTTGGCATCATGCATTTACCCGAGATAGTCCCACTTTTGAGCCCTGTGTCCCCTGTACCATCACATTTATACAAAACCAGTGATTTGTCCCGGTTTTTTACAAGAAATGTCTCAAGTGTCCCTATTTTTGACCAATTTGATCTAAACCAGGACTAAACTAAGACTAAACCTGGTCTACATCAACTCTAAACAAAGACTAAAACCAGACTATCACAATTTTTGACTAATATAATTCCTACAAAGAGTAAAGAAGAGCATAAATTGTCAATTGTTTTGCCAAAATACAGAAATCCGTGTTTGCGAAGGACCATAAAGCAAAAAAACTCAGTGTCAGAAGTTCCTCAGATTTAGCCTGATTCATCCACCAGTTTCACTTTATGGAAACCGTCTGACCTCGCAGAATTAGGATTTGTTTGCTGGACGGTAGGTGTGTACATTGTTTAATTTAACCAGTCCCTGCTATTTGGTCGTGACTTATGTAATAAGCCGGAACGCTCAGTGGTGTCCAAGTAATTGCCAATTCTTATATTGGGTCAGTTCACCCAATGAGTTAAACCCTACTTGGTCAAATTTTGATGAAACTTGGTCTTTCCCCTCTTGATAAAATTCACCAAACATTCTCTTTGTTCCGGCTTTAAATCCTCGATCTCGGGAATCGTTGCCAACACAGAATGTCTGTCTTCGTCTACATCCATCTCGACGCTTTGTTTACTGTTGTGCTGTTCCACAAAAGGGATCCAGATCCAGACCTAAGTTTGACTTGAGTTTTGGAAACTTGGAATATAGGTAAACCATAGCCAGAAAAGCCAAAATTTCAAATTCTAGTGTGATCGGACCAATGGTTTCCAGAGATATCTCAATTTCATTTTTTCACTTTTTTGCGTGGTCACCGAATTTTAAATTGCATTTGCTCAACATCTACTGGTCCAATATCAAAAATGAAGGTGTCTCTGGAAAGGGGACATCTTAAGGAATCCAAATCTGGCATGTTTTATAAAATTGTAAAAATGAAATTGCGATATTTTAGCAACCATTACTCTGATCATGCTTAAAATTTGAGATTTTGGCTTTCTTGGTTATGACATACTCACACACCAACTGGACAATGTGAGTGTTCAAATTGCAACTTTTTTTGGGTGAATTGAGGTGGAATGACCCTATTAAGCTTTTCCCAAATCCCGTAGGAAGAAGGGCAATAACGTCTTTTCTCTTGATAAAATTCACTAAACATTCTCTTTGTTCCGGCTTTAAATCCTTGAACTCGGGAATTGTTGCCAAAACAGAATATAAGGCTCTTCTCTGATTGGCTGGTGCCAGAAATTGCACTTCCAGGGTGTTTGTGAAATGTCTAGTGTATTTCGATTCCTGACCTAGTCGCTGAAGAGAAATGAAATTGAGTGGAGAGGTGACGCCAGCCTGGCTAATCAGAATCAGTACTGAACATCAAATTTATTCCTTAGTATGTCCAGAAAAGTTACGAAGTGCTTGCCTGATTCATCAGCTGGTTTCACTTTGTGGAATCTGTCTGACCTCGCGGCATTAGGATTCGTTCGCTCGACGGTAGACCGGTACTTTTTAAATTTAACAATCGCTGCTATTTGGTCGTGACGTATGTAATGCGCCAAACCCCATAGGAAGAAGGACAATAACGTCTTTCCTCTTGATAAAATTCACCAAACATTCTCTTTGTTACGGCTTTAAATCCTCGATCTCGGGAATCGTTGCCAACACAGAATGTCTGTCTTCGTCTACATCCATCTCGACCTCTTTGTTTACTGTTGTGCTGAACCACAAAAGGGACCCAATCATGGCTTTACAGCTCTTCACCGATTGGCTGGAGCACAGTCTACAACTTCTAGGGTTATTGCAAACCGTCTAGTGTATTCTGATTTCTGACCTAGTCACTGGAGAGAACTGAAATTGAGCAGATGCACAAGGTGGCCCCAGTCTGGCTACCATACATGTCCCTGCTTGTCTAACCCACCTGTCAATCAAGCCTATCTTTTCGGGAATTCTCACCGGTGACCAGATTCACATGGAATTCTGTGTATTCTGGGTCCCTGGTGGTTGTGGCGAGATAATGTCCTCCATCCTCCTGTGGTTTGGCTGTGGGGCCCTGCTGAACACGAGGTCTGTATCATCATTTACACTCAGAGTTGGTCCAGTAAATCCCTGGTAATTGTTTTCTAAATAAACACCAGACTTGTGCCAGGGCTGCTGTAGACCACAAGTTTCCTCTTTCTGCTCTGTGGAGACCAGCGCAGTTAAGTGTTTTTTTTTTTTTCATCACGTGGTTTTAACCTTAACAATGCAATACAAGGCCTGGTTTAGAAAAATTGTAAACATGAAAAAGTCATTAAGCGAAAGGGTAACGTCGACCAGGCAGACTTTACGTTTCAACATTCACTTCATCACCTCACAGCAGCAGCACGGCGAATATAAATGCTGTTTATTTAGGTTCATAACACTGTATAAGTCCAGAACACACAATACTTTATGAAGATACAACATTTTGGGGTATTAAGCTTAAATGGAATATACATATGGCCTATTTGAAGAAGTAAAATATCTGAAATGATTGGTATAATGTGTAAAGTCCAAACAGTCGTGAATCAAAGCTCACTCTTTCTGTTATACAATTCTCTAATTTTGACATATTTAAATTATTTCGTACAAATTTGGGGGAACAATTACAAAACAACTATCCATCCATCCATCCATTTTCTTCTGCTTATCTGGGGCCAGGTCACAGGGACAGCAGTCTAAGCAGGGACTCCCAGACTTCCTTCACCCCAGACACGTCCTCCAGCTGAAAGACATAGTCCCTCCAGTGTGTCCTGGGTCTTCCCCGGAGTCTCCTTCCAGTGAGACATGCCCGGAACACCTCCCGAGTGAGATGTCCAGGAGGCATCCGGAACAGATGCCCGAGCCTCAACTGGCTCCTCTCGACGTGGAGGAGCAGCGGCTCTACTCCGAGCTCCTCACCCTATCTCTAAGGGAGCGCCCAGCTACCCTGCGGAGGAAACCCATTTCGAGCGCTTGTATCTGCGATCTCGTCCTTTCAGTCATTACCCAAGAGCTCATGACCATAGGTGAGAGAAGCCAACAGGACAACATCATCTGCCAACAGCAGAGATGAAATCCTGTGGTCCCCAAACTGGACCCCCTCCGGCCCCTGACTGCGCCTAGAAATTCTGTCCATAAACACAATGAACAGAACCGGTGAGAAAGGGCAGCCCTGGCGGAGTCCAACATGCACCGGGAACAGGTCTGACTTACTGCCGGCAATGAACACAGCTCCTGCTCCGGTCATACAGGGACTGGACAGCCCTTAGCAAAGGGCCCCGGACCCCATACTCCCAGAGCACCCCCCACAGGACACCACGAGAGACACAACTATACAACCCATCTTTATACTGCAGAAAAAAGTCACGAGAAATTAACTGTCCTGATTATTATGCTCCAACAAACCCAGTGTTTATTCAGTGAAATACCTTAAAGTTACAGGACATAGTTGACCTAAACACAGCTGCTGTTATGTATAAGGTTCAGAATGACATGAACCCTGACTGGTTTCAGGTAAGAATCAAACCCAGAGAGACATTTTTTTAATTTGAGAAGAACTGGAGTATATTCAAAAAAAAAAAAAAGATCAAGACTAACAACAAAAGTAGATGTGTATCATTTAGAGGAGTAGATCTTACTAGATCTAGAGGAAAATGTTGTAAACGACGTGTGACCAATGAGCTCCGTCGTTTCACGTGTCACTGAAATGAACAAATCTGATTGGACGAGCACGTTTGGTTCTGGCTCTTCTCGTCTTCACCAAGATACAGCGGGTAACAACTATTCTCTCTGACCTCATTCTCGTTACCTCCTCAAAAACAGACCTGGAGTTGTGTTTTGTTTCATTCACACACGTTTGTCTTTATGACTCGTGTGTCTGCATCTCCAAAGCTCAAAACGCTCTGCTCCACCTTGTGATGTCATGTCGCTGTAGTTTTCAAGTTGACATCGACCTAAAAACACATTTCAGAGGTTGCGGAGTCTGAAACGTCGTACAAAAGGCGTAAATAATTCAGAATATGAGACGTGGAGAAACATAGTAAAAACACACATTGTATTTTATTATGTTGTCACTTTTTATGTACTAACAGCAATGAAATGTGTGTGTTGTGTGTGTGTGTATCTGGTCTGTACCCGGCACCACTTTGTGAATCGGGGCTCTGTCTATTCACTCAGCGCACGCTCACTCCTCTCACCTCCCTCTCCATGTGCTGAGAGAACAACTTCTACTGATTTATTTCACGTTTCAGACTTAAAGACCGAGAGAAAGAAAGAAAGAAAGAGAGACAGACAGAGGGAGAGAGACAGGGAGAATGAGAAACAGAGAGAGACAAAGAGAAAGAGAGGGGGGGGAAGCAGAGAGAAAGAGAGGGAGAGCGCTGAGAGAGGGGGAAACAGACAGACAGAACAGAAAGAGAGAGAGAGAAAGAACAGAGGCACACAGACAGAGAGCAGGAGAGAGAGAGAGAGAGAGGGGGGGGGCAGAGAGAGAGAGAGAAACAAAGAACAGGAGAGACGGGGGAGGGCAGAGAGAGAGAAACAGAGAGCAAAAGAGATAGAAAGAGAGACAATGAGAGGAGGGGAGACAGAGAGAAAGAGCAAGAGATGTAGAGAGACAGAACAGAGACACACAGAAAGAGAGCAGAGAGAGAGAGAGAGAGACAAAGAGACAGCAAGAAATGTAGAAAGACAGAGAGAGAGAGAGAGAGAGAGAGAACAGAGACACACAGATCGGGGGCGGCAGCGAGAGCGAGAAAGAGAGCAGAGAGAGACAGGAAGAGAGAACAGAGGGAGACAGAGAGAGAGAGAGAGAGAGAGAGAAACAGAGCAAGAGAGATGGGGGTGGGGGCAGAAAGTGAGAGAGAGAGAGAGAGAGAGAGAGAGCAGGAGAGACAGAGAGATTGGGGCAGAGAGAGAGAACGGGGACACACAGAGAGAGAGAGGGAGAACAGAGACACAGACAGAGGAGGGGGGCAGCGAGAAAGAGCAGAGAGACACAGAAGAAGAGAGAGAGAGAAAGAAACAGAATAGAAAGAGAGAAACAGAGACACACAGATGGGGGCAGCAGCGAGAGCGAGAAAGAGAGCAGAGAGACATAGAGGGAGACAGAGAGAGAAAGAGAGAGAAACAGAACAGGAGAGACACAGGAGAGGCAGAGAGAGAGAGAGAAACAGAGAGCAGAGAGAGAGCAAGAGATGTAGAAAGAGACACAGAGAGAGAGAGAGAGAGACAGAGGAAAGAGAGCAACAGAGACAGAGAGAGATGGGGAGGGAGAGACAATGAGAGGAGGGAAGACAGAGAGAGCAAGAGATGTAGAGAGACAGAGAACAGAGACACACAGAGAGAGAGAGAGAGAGAGAGAGAGAACAGACACACACAGACAGAGGAGGGGGGCAGCAAGAGCGAGAAAGACAGCAGAGAGACACACAGGGAGAGAGAGATGGGGGAAGAGAGAGGCAGAGAGACAGGGAGAGAGAGAGACAGAGAGAGAAAGGAGTAGACAGCAGAGAGAAGTACAGAGGCACAGAGAGAGAGAGAAAGAGAGAGAGAACACACAGACAGAGAGAGAGACAGAGAGAGGAGAGGAGACAGTGAGAAAACGAGAGAGGAGTGGAGACAGAAAGAGACAGAGAGAGAGACACACACAAAAAGGAGGGAAGACGAAGAGAGAGAGCAAGAGATGTAGAGAGACAGAGAGCTAGGGACAGACAAGAGAACAGAGAGAGAGAAAGAGAGACACAGAGAGAGAGTGAGAAAGTGAGCTCTGTCTCTTCCCTCGCTCTCTCTCACTCTCATTTCTCTGTCCACGTGCTGAGAGAACAACTTCGTCTGATTTATTATCTTTTCCTGGAGTTTTCCCCAGTCACAACGCACACGAAACCTCAGAGCCAAAGATTTACAATAAAGAGTCGTGGCTTTACGCGCCCACGGGGGACACGGCTCTACGAGTGTGTAAACAGGTTTATGTGAACTCAGCGAGCGTCCACTAAAGAGAGCGAGAAACTGTTCTCTTCAATTATCACGTTTACAGCCGCACGAGGCACAGGAGCAACACGGAAGAAGAGAGAATAAAAAGAAAGGTTAAAGAGACAATATTATTCTGTTGAATGATTTATGTTATAATGTTGTTTCCTCGTCACAAACAGAACTGGACTTTTGTTTTGTTTCATTCACACATTTTTAACTCACAAAGCCTGAATATTTACAATGAGTTTTTCTCTCAAACTGAAAACACTCTGTTCCACCTTGTGATGTCATGTGGTGATATGAGAGAGAGAGAGACAGAGGGAGGGAGAGAGAAAGACAGACAGACAAAGAGAGACAGAGAGGTAGAGAGAGAGGCACACACAGAGAGAGAGAAAGACAGAGAGATAGAGGAAGACAAAAAGAATGACAGAGAGAGAGACAGAGAGAGAGACAGCCCTCTGTCTATCTAGGGAGCGAGAAAGAGAGACAGAGAGAGAGAGAGAGACAGAGATGGAGAGGGCAGGGATAGATAGAAAGAGAGAGAGTGAGAGTGAGTAGGAGACAGACACGGGACACAGAGAGAGAGAGACAGAGGGAGAGACAGAGAGAGAGAGAGACAGAGAGACGAGAGAGAGAGAGACAGAGAGAGAGAGACAGAGAGAGAGAGAGAGAGACAGAGAGAGACAGAGAGAGAGAGAGAGAGACAGAGAGAGACAGAGAGGAGAGAGAGAGAGACACAGAGAGAGAGAGAGAGAAAGACAGAGAGATAGAGGAAGACAAAAAGAGTGACAGAGACAGAGATGGAGAGGGCAGGGATAGATAGAAAGAGAGAGAGTGAGTGAGTAGGAGACAGACACGGGACACAGAGAGAGAGAGAGAGACAGAGGGAGAGAGAGAGAGACAGAGAGAGAGAGAGAGAGAGAGAGAGAGACAGAGAAGAGAGAGAGACAGAGAAAGACAGACAGAGAGAGAGACAGAGGGAGAGAGAGACAGAGGAGAGAGACACAGAGAGAGAGAGACAGAGAGAGAGACAGAGAGAGAGACAGAGAGAGAGACAGAGAGAGAGACAGAGGGAGAGACAGACAGAGGGAGGGAGAAAGAGAGGCAGACATAAACAGAGAGAGACAGAGAGACAGAGGGAGGGAGAGAGAAAGAGAGACAGACAGACAAAGAGAGACAGAGAGTCAGAGAGAGAGAGAGTCAGCCCTCTGTCTATCTAGGGAGAGGGAGAGACATAAAGATAGAGGAAGACAAAGAGAATGTGACAGACAGAGAGAGAGAGAGAGAGAGAGTCAGTGAAAGAGTCAGAGAGAGACAGCCCTTTGTCTATCTACGGCGAGGGAGAGAGAGAGACACACAGAGAGAGAGACAGAGAGAGAAAGACAGACAGACAGAGACACACACAGAGAGAGAGAAAGAGAAAGAGTGATAAATAGGAGAGAGAGGTGGAGAGAGAGAGAAAGAGAGATGGAGATAGAGTAGGTAGAAAGGTAGAGTGATACAGAGAGAGACAGATAAATAAATATGAGATAGATAGATGGAGAGAAAGAGAGAGAGAGAGAGAGTGATATATACAGAGAGAGAAACAGGGAAACAGGAGATAGATTAAGAAGAGAGAGAGTGCTCGAGAGAGAGACCGATAGAAACAGAAAGAAAGAGAGAGATGGAGAGAGAAACAGAGAGAAAGAGAGTGAGAGCTTCTTTATTGATCCTCAGGGAAATTCAGGTTGAGCTGCAGAAACTCGCTGCTCTTCTCTTCGCCTTCAGACTCGAGCCGCTCTGTTTTTCTGTTTACAAACACTGCAGCTCTCTGCCGCCGCATACATCACACTCTGACATTATTAACTTACTCAGCCCCGGATTCTTTTCACACACACGCGTCCAAATGCCGTTGTGTAACTCGGACATACGTCGACTTTGTTCACCGGGGACGGGGAGGCTAAATATACCCGTAAGTGATATGTGCAAAGGAACACAGCCTTCTCTCACTCCCGTACAGAACTAACCACGAGTGTGCCAGCTTGTGCCGCGGCGAAAACTCCTCATAACAAGCGGGAGGACAGTTCGAGACGGTGTTCGGACCAGCTTGGCAGAAAAGCTTTGAGTTTAAATATCAAAATCTGGTTAAAGGGTCAATATTACGCTATTTTCTGATCTGTTATAGGCTGCGTTCAGACTGCAGCCTGAAGTGACCCAAATCCGATTTTTTGGCCTCTATGTGACCTGTATTTGATCTTTTAATGTCAGTCTGAACGACACAGATCCGATTTTTTCAAATGTGACCCAGGACACTTGGATATGTGCTCCTGAAACCGATACATATCTGATCTTTTGACATGCGACTTCAGTCTGAACGGCCAAAGTGCATTCATCCACCTACACGTTATCAACAAGCCACAAACGTCACTATTCTGCGCTGAAGTAGGAGAAAATTGTTAATGAACTCAGTGTCACTGAAGAGAAGCACGTCACCACTCACCACTCTTGGCTCCGTCTCCACATCCACACGTTCATTTCAATGGACGTCGCTGCCGCTGCCCCACAAAACACCACGACCAAAAACCTCGTCCTTCTCCTTCTCAATCTCCTCCTTAAAACAAGTAAGTTGTTCATGTTCTGGCTCCGGTACGAGAGGAACTTTAAAATCTCCAGGTGCTCGATGCTGTGTCCATGTTTGAACAACTTCCGTAAACACAGAGACGCTCGCTGCGGTTGACGTCATCGTGTCTCCAGTGTCACATGTGGGACACTTTTGGACCGTTTAATGTTCACACTGGAGTCACATATAAGTCACATTTAATTGGAAATGTGAACGACCTCGTAAAAACATCGGATTTCACAAAAAATCGGAATTGAGCGTTAAGCCCTGCAGTCTGAACGTAACCATAATGTTGTTTCTTGATCACAAACAGACCTGGAGTTGTCAGATGAAGAAAAGAGGTAGAGTGGACGTCATTTTCTCATGAGCCAGAGTGTTGGAGACGTGTGGAGACACTTTTTAAAATATTCCATCCAGTTCTTGTATTTGCAGAGGTCACTGGTGCTAGAGACTAGTGCATGTCAATGGTCATAGTTATCCTTCCATTAAAAAGTCTTACCCACTCCACAAAACACCCGAAACAAATCTATTATTACACCAGACTGTCCATGTAAATGTCTGTGTTGATAGAATAATGTTTGAAATAAAACTAACCTTGCATCACATGAATCGTTGCATGTTGAGGGAAGTACAACCCACTACTGCTGTTCAGACATAAATCCTTCAAATGCAAGGTTGGTTTTACTTCTAAAATTATTTTATCAACACAGACATTTACAGTCTGTGTTGACAGTTTCGACAGTCTGGTGTAATAATAGATTTTCTTCAGGTGTTTTGTGGAGTGGGTAAGTGTAAAGGCCCCAGTTTGTGTAATTTGTTTGTGTAATTTTTGCCGAGTTCTCTTGATTCCTGCTGCAGGAGCCCTGGTCTGTGATTGGTGGGGCAGGTCGACGCCCACCTCACCTGCAGCCACCTCCCCCTATTTAAGGAGATCACCAGCACCTGTTCGGGGCTGCTGGACTTGGTGGCCAGTCTGCCATTTTGGTTTTGTGTGTGTGTGTTTAGTTTAGTTCTGTTTTGTGCCTTTTTTGATTTGGTCACTCGATTCTGTTTGTGGGTTTATGTGGTTTAATTTGGGGAACTTGTGTTTTGGTTTAGTGTGTGTCCCTTAATTTTACCACTCGTTTTTGTAAGCCCCTTTTGTGGCACAAAACTCTGTTTATTCTGTTGTTCTGTTTCTTAGTTTAGGTTGTTTTCTGTATATTTTAGTCTGTTTTGTTAATTTACCTTTTACCTTCCTGTTAATTAAACATTATTTAATTTATTCCATTTTACATGTTGGTTTTATTTTTGTTACTACTTTCACCCCAACGAGCTGGGTCATAACAACACTGTTTTTAGTGGACAGGATAAACTATGAGCATTGACATGCACTAGTCTAACACCAGTGACCTCTGCAAATACAAGGACTGGATGGAATATTTAAAAAAGTGTCTCCACACGTCTCCAAGTCTCTGGCTCACGAGGAAATGACGTCCTATGTCCAAAATTCCGGACTGTCCCTTTAACTTATAGTCTTAACAGAATGTTACCCTTACTGAAAAATGTGAAAGTGGGCAAGGTTCAAACCCAAAAGCCTGATTCATCAGCCGGTTTCACTTCGTGGAAACCGTCTGACCTCACAGCATTAGGATTCGTTCGCTCGACTGTAGGCGGGAATTTTTAAAATTTAACTCAATCGCTGCTGTTTGGTCGTGATGTGTGTAATGCGCCACTAACGGGGCGAACTGGTATATTAAGCTTTTCCCAAATCCTGTAGGAAGAAGGACAATAACGTTTTTACCCCTTGATCAAATTCATCATACATTCTTTTTGTTCCAGCTTTAAATCCTCGATGTCGGGAATCGTTGCCATCACAGCATGTATGGCTCTTCACTGATTGTCTGGTGCCCGAACTCGAAGTCCTAAATGGAGTATTAAATTGAAGGATGCCAACATGTTTCAACCAGCAAGAGAGTCTTCGTCATAATCGATACTTGGACTTGTGTTGTGTTTCATTCACACATGTTGAACACAAACTCAGAAAAAAAAAACGTGGTAATACAAGAGATGCTCAACTGTTTTTAAACTCCATACACCTTCAGTAGAATCACTGCAAACCTCCACCGGATAAACAAAAAGTAAAAGGTCGCTGTTAAGTTGAAAACTGCCACTTCATGACATCACAAGGTGGAGTAGAGCATTTTGAGCTTTGGAGATGCAGACAGACTAATAATAAAGTGTTACTCAGACATGTGTGAATGAAACAAAACACAACTCCAGGTCTGTTTTTGATGACGTAACAACATTATAACTTTACATAAATCCCACAAGAGTTCATTTGCATAGTCAGACCTTTAAATGTAAATGAGCTGTTGTTCTGCTGCTGTCTGGACAAGTTCGACATCGCAATGATCACTCAGATTTACATGTTAAGAGTGATTTAGGTATATAAAGATGTATAATATTCAAGGCTGGTATACAATGTAAATACTTCACAATTTACACACCTTTAAAAAAAACAAAAACAAAACAAAAACAAAAAACAGAAAAAGGGCCTACAAAAAAAAAACAAAAAAAAACAACAAACAAACAGAATATGTGCTACTATAACATTTGTCTTAGATTATATCAATCACTCGATACCCATGGATACATGCTATAGGGCAACACAGCTCATGGGGTCACCTCCAATGTCAGAGACATTACATGATCAATAAAAGGTAACCAGGCTTCAGTAAATTTAGAGCCAGAGCCTTTGAGAGAGTGTCTTATTTTTTCCAGTTTCATAAATGAAAGGGCATCTTTTATCCACTGGGAGTGAGTGGGTGGGTGAGGGTCTTTCCAGCGCATTAGGATAGCCCTCCTGGCCAACAGTGTAAGAAAAGCCACCAGGTCAACAAAACAGGGTGACAAGGAGTGACCGGCTGGAAGAATCCCAAAGAGAGCAGTCAGTGGGGACTGGCAGACCCTAGCATTGCAAACAACTGATAGAGACTCAAAAATAGTTTCCAATATGTTGATAATGTAGGACAGGTTAGATATGAGTTAGATTAGCGATTTGCATTTTACACAGTTAGGATCAGTGCCTGGGAAGATTCGGGCAAGCTTACTCTTTGACCAGTGCACTCTATGGACCACTTTACATTGAATGATACAATGTCGGGCGCAGATTGAAGAAGAGTGGACGGACTGGACCTCCACTGTTCTCTCATCAATCTCCACACCAAGTTCCTCTCAGACCAGGCCACACGAAGATGATCAGATGTTACTTTGAGAGCGGAAAACAATAGGCTATATATTTTGGAAATTGCACCTTTCAGAGAGCCTGATCTCCATGATGGTCCATCAGGAATAGCACTAGGGAAGTGTCTACCAGGAATTTACCTCGGGCCTGTAGAAACCTAAAGTGGGAGTTGGGTAGATTAAAGTTTAAGGCTAATTGGGCAAAAGAAGCCAAAACCCCCTCTATGTAAAAATTTTTTACAGAAACCAGTCCATGGCTCCTCCATACAGCAAATGTCCCATCAAATGGGAAATGGGGGAAAGGGGACAGAAGAGGCTGAAATCCAAAATGTTCTTTAACCTGGGTCCAAATTTTAAGACAGTTCTTAACTATAATGTTATTAGAGTGATGATGATTTAAGGGGTAGACACAAAGGGATAGTAGAGAAGCAGAGTCACATGAGATCTCCTCTATTGGCAGCCAAACTGGCATGACATCATTAGTATGGCACCAAAACAACATTGTACGGATGTTAGCAGCCCAGTAATAGAATAAAAAATTTGGTAAGGCAAGGCCTCCATTTTCTTTATCTCTTTGCAGTATAATCTTTCGTATTCTGGGAGGTTTCTTGTTCCACAAAAACTGTGCAATAGTGCTGTCAAGTGACTGAAAAAAAACGTTTAGGAATAAACACTGGTATACACTGAAAAAGATAAAGTAATAATTTAGGTAGTATGTTCATTTTGATGCAACTAATTCTACCCGCCAGAGAGAGAGGCAGCATGGACCAACGGTGCAGGTCTAGAGTTAACTGGTCGAGTAATGGATTAAAGTTGGTCTTGAAAAGATCTGAAAATTCCCTGGTTACATGAATACCCAAATATTTAATACTATGTGCAGATGTTTTAAAAGGTAAGCTGGAAAGAGGGTATGTAATGGCAGCAGGGTTAACAGGAAGGAGTTCACTTTTATTAAGGTTTAATTTATACCCTGAAATCTGTCCAAACTCCTTTAGCAGAGTCAGAACCGGGGGCATGGAGATACCTGGATCCGAAACAAACAGTAACAGGTCATCAGCGTATAAGGCTACTTTATGTACTGAGCCACCCCTCAAAATGCCATGCATAGAGCTGGATCTGATGGCTGCTGCAAGTGGCTCTATGGCTATTGCAAACAGGAGGGGGGACAGGGGGCAACCCTGCCGAGTTCCACGGCCCAAGGAGAAATATTCAGAGTAATTATTATTAGTGCGCACTCGTGCCATGGGCCGAGCATATAACAATTTGATCCACGATATGAACTTATCACCAAAACCAAAGCGTTTCAGGGTGTAAAATAAATAGGGCCATTCTACCCGGTCAAAAGCCTTTTTCAGCGTCCATGGAGATTACTATTTCGGGGGTGTCAGAGGTTGAAGGCGAGTATAAGATGTCCATAAAGCGCCTGATATTGTGATACGAATGTCTGGACTTAATAAAGCCTGTCTGGTCTGGATTAATTATTGTAGGCATTATTGACTCTATTCGCTTTGCTAGCATTTTAGCCAGAACTTTAATATCTGCACACAGCAATGAGATGGGACGGTAGTTGCTGCAGAAACGGGAATCTTTGTCTTTCTTTAAAATAAAGGAGATGGTAGCTTGTCGTAAAGTGACCGGGAGGACACCCAAATCAGTGGATTCCCGCAGCATGTTGAGCATCAGGGGGGACAGTTTGTCAATAAAAACCTTATAAAATTCTGATGGAAAACCATCAGGACCAGGACTTTTCCCACTCTGCATAGACATGACAGCATTCCTGAGTTCCTCAGCGGTGAAAGGCACATCCAGTTCAGCAGCTCTATCTGGTGCAACTGTAGGAATGGTAAAATGTGAAAAAAAAGTTTCATAAAAGTTGTCATCTGGCAGACACTCAGCTGTGTATAGGGAGGAATAATAGTCTTTAAATGTATCGTTAATGGTTTGTGGGTTAATTGTAAGTACATCAGAGACATAGACTTCGGTAATATGCTGAGCTGCTGTTGACTGCCGGATCTGGTGGGAAAGTATCTTGTTAGGCTTATCCCCAAACTCATAGTAACTATAACGAGTCTTGGTCAGTGATTGCACAGCCTTATCTGTGGCCAATGAATCAAATTCAGCCTTTTTTATGAGCAGCTCCTTGATCAATTCTGTGTTAGGGGATTCTGCACACTTAGTTTGCAATTCAGATATAGAATTGTAAAGAGCATTGCTCTTCTGAGATGCAACCCTTCTTTGGTAAGCTGTAAAAGATATTATCTCACCCCGCAAAAAAGCCTTACATGCTTCCCATGTCGTGGCTGCAGAAATTTCTGGCGTGACATTAGTTGAAACAAAAAGGTCTATGCGCTCACCAATAACTTTAACAAATTCTAGGTCATTGAGTAATAATGGGTTGAGTCGCCATGGAGACCGCGACAGGGTGCTGCCTGGTAGCGAAATATCCAGAGTAACAGGTGCATGGTCCGATATTACTATGGGTGTGTATTCGCAGAAGTTTCACTGTAGAAAGCAAACTATTGTCTACCAGGAAAAAATCTATTCGTGAAAATGTGCCATGCACTGGAGAAAAAAAAGAAAACTGCTGGGCAGAGGGGTTGAAATACCGCCATACATCTGATAATCTGTACTGTTGCATAAATAGTTCTATGACTTTAGAGGATTTAGACATGGGGTATAGTTTATTTGAGGAACGGTCAAGTACCGGATTGAGACAACAGTTAAAGTCGCCACCAATGATAAGTTGACTCCCGTTCAAATCAGGAAGAGAAAAAAAACAATTTCTTAAAAAAGTCCTCACAGTCATAATTTGGCCCATATACATTAACTAGAGCAAGATTGTTTCCACTGATTTTACCTAAAACTATAATATAGCGTCCATTGGGGTCTGATATCACCTCTGTCACTGAAAGCGGTACAGATTTATGAACAAGGATAGCAACACCCCGTGCTTTGCTGTTGAAGGAGGAGTGATATAATTGCCCCACCCACCCAAAACGAAGCTTAGGGTGATCTGCCATTTTCAAGTGTGTTTCTTGCAAGAAAGCGATTCTTGTGTTTAACTGTTTTAAATGATTAATTACTTTCTTCCTTTTTACTGGGGAATTCAGCCCTTTCACATTCCAGCTAACCAGTCTTAATGCACCACCTGGTGCCAAAGAGATGTTAGGACTAAACATACCTCATTATAAAGTAACACAGGCTTATATTGGGGTTCGGTGATTGAAGCTGATACAGAATTTGTAGCACATAACTGATAAAATAAAGTAGCAAAAAGACAACAAAAAGAGGACAAAAAAACAAAGAAAAAAGAAAAGTTGTTACAAAAGGTAACAACCGAAACTCTGATAAACCAATCAGCATACTGTAAAACTTCCTAATTCCTAACTCTCTGCAACCGCATTAGTGAACAACAATAACAATTATTAATGTTATTTTAATAATGAAGAAAAAAAAAAAACCTGATGATGAATATTAACCCCTTCAACCTCACTTAACCTATACCATAAAAGCGCTCGCTGCGTATATACAGTAGTGCGGTGTTACAGTATACACGGACCAGACCGCGAGCTCAAGTCTCCCCTCTATCAATGAAAACAGACAGATAAATTTATAACCCTCAAGAGCGGTAACAAACTGACACATTAACAGTGAGTGTCATAGAGGAGTAACCACTATATAGTAGCAAAAGAATAGAGTGGTTACCACATTTGTTTAGGAGCCGTTGCCCAAGTCCTGAACAAACTTATCCGCTGCCGCTGCTGACAAGAGCCATTTCTTCTCCCCGCTCGGCGTCGTGATGCGCAGCTTGGCTGGGAACAGGAGCGCCGGGCGGTATCCTCGCTTGTACAGTTCGGCCATGGAAGAGCGGTATTCGTTGCGCTGCTTCAAAACCTCCGGGCTGTAGTCATCGTAAAAGCGAATCGGATGATCCTTATACGACAGGGTTCCTCTTCTACGAGCCTCCCGTATAATCAGGTCTTTCACCTGGAATCGGTGGAGACGGAGGATCACAGGGCGCGGTCTTGCTCCGGGTGCGGGTTTGTTGCCAGAGGTCCGATGCGCACGATCAATCTCCGGGGGAGTAGGGAGCACGCTGGGGCCAAACACTTCAGCCAGAAGTTGAGAGAGGAAAGCGGTTGGTCGGGGACCTTCTATGTTCTCAGGTAAGCCAACAATACGAATGTTTTGACGCCTACTGCGTCCCTCCAGGTCCACCACCTTCTCCCTGAGCCAGTCATTGTCTTTTTGCAAAGTGCGGCACTTGTCCTCCACGTATGTCAGGCGCTGATCGAGCGAGTCTGCATTGTCCTCCAATGATCTGATACGGGCCCCATGGTCCTTAATGGAAGCTTCTACAGAATCCAGTTTTGAGGTGAGAGACTGGAATGAGGACTTGAACTCTGAGGAAAGTGCCTCTCTATGTCCTTCTAAGAGCGATGAAATGTCCTCCAAAGTTAAGCTAGCGCTAGCGCTAGCCGTGCTAGCCACGTCTTTTTCGGCTTGTTTTCCTTTGGACTTGGACATGATGACTGCGTGAGAATATTCAGAGTAGC
This sequence comes from Boleophthalmus pectinirostris, assembly GCF_026225935.1. Lineage (NCBI taxonomy): Eukaryota > Metazoa > Chordata > Actinopteri > Gobiiformes > Gobiidae > Boleophthalmus > Boleophthalmus pectinirostris. Next base: position 4,222,490 of record NW_026571133.1, read on the forward strand.
AAAAGAAACTATCGGGGATCAACAGATGCAAGATATGAGGAAGTTGCGAGGTCCAAAAGGTTTAAATAATAAAGCTAATGCGGGAGCAGGCAAACGTGAGTCTACTCCTCTCGCTCCATAACCGGAAGTGTTGTTTATCATCTCTGACCACAGCTGCCCCGGGGCGAACTGGTGGAGACATGGCTGCCGTTGTGGTTAATAACGGTTTGCTGAAAAACAAACTAGGACAAGAAGACCATTCACGGAGAGGAAAGCGAACGTGATAGAAATAAACTAGATTTGAATATTTATATTATCTCTGAACAGCTGCAGTATCGCTTTAAAGGTGCGCTGTGTAACATTTCTTGCCTCTGTGGAGATTTCCTTGCTTTGGAGGTGGCAGATTAAATAATTATGCCTTATTTGACACCCATCTTTTGTTATTATTGCTACACAGGTTTATTATACGTTCAGACTACAGCCTGACGTGACCCAAATCTGATTTTTTTTCACCCCTATGCTCCTGTATCTGATCTTTTAATGACAGTCTGAACGACACAGATCCGATTTTTTCAAATGTGACCCAGGACGCTTGGATATGTGGAGTCTCGTCAATGGAGGGAACGCCAGGTTAGAGAATTTATTCATATTTCTGAAGATCGCTGTATTCAGGCTAAATTGGAGGGGTCTTATTGGAACCGTTTCTGAAATTATTCCCAAAGAAATGTACGAGCGCGGCTACAGACGGTTCTGGCTCCAATGCCAACAAAAAATAAAGAGCCTGTGAGCCAAATACAAGGAGGATAAAGACTCAAACAAGCGAAGCGGCCGTGGGTGTGTAACCTGTCCATTTTTCCAAAGAACCGAACCATATTTTGCGAGACAAGCCCAGCATTTAGGTGACGTCCGTGAACGCTGAACACACTCACTGCTTCGTGTCCTCCAACACACATGCGGGACACTTTTGGGGCGTTTAATGTTCACACTGGAGATCACAAACTAGTCACATTTAATTGGAAATGTGAACGACCTCGCAAAAAAATCTGACTTGAGCATAAAGCCCTGTAGTCTGAACGTATCCTTATTTTGAATTTTTTATTGCCATTTACTAATATATTGTTGCTCTTTGTTATTATATTATACTGTGATGTGTGAGCTACTGTGTCCACATAATTTCCCTTGTGGATCAGTAAAGTTTAAGTCTAAGCTCACGAAAAGTTACACAGTTCCCCTTTAAATTTATTACCAGTAATAAAGTAATTAAAGCAACACTATGTTCCTTTTTGGAGGTGGCATGTCCCCTGGAAGTTTTCTCTGCCTTAGTGAAGTTTGCCATCATGATAGTTGGCAATAAGACGTATTGATAACACATATAAGGTTAACAGAAAAATAAATACATAAAAAAGAAAAAGAAAAGAAAAAAAAATTTTAAAATTTAAGAAATAAAAATTCAAATAAAATAAAAATTATTAATAAAATTTAAAAAATACATATATGAATAAAATAAAATAAATAAATCCAAATAAAATATATAATAAAATAAAATAAAAGATAAAAAAAAATAAGAATTAAAGAAATAAAACTTAAAAAAAAAAAAAAGTTAATAAAATAAAAAATACATACATACATGAATAAAATAAAATAAATAAATACAAATAAATATATAAAAAACACAATATATAATAAAACTAAAAATACACACATACATGAATAAAATAAAACCAAATAAAAATATATAATAAAACAAAACAAAAAAATCATAAAATTATATAACAAAAAATACATACATACCTGAATAAAATAAAATAAATCAATACAAAAAATATATATATAATAAAATAAAAAATCATACAAATATATAATAAAACAAGAAAAATACACACATACATACATGAATAAAATAAAATAAAAACTAAAAATACATACATATTCAAATAAAATAAAAAATAAATAAAATGTAATTAAATGTAATAAAATGTAAAATAAAATTGAATTCCATTTAAATAAAACAGTCTCTCTGCGCTGTGTGTCCCAGCCCCACTGTGACCCTGTGTTCCCAGTATTAGCGAGGGGCTGCTGTGCTGACCTGTGTGTGCGTTAGAAGACTGTATTAGCCTTTGCACATGGGCTCTAATTGGTTTTTGATGGTTGTTGTGAGTTTGGTCTCAGAATAGATCTGCAGACAGTCAGCCCATGGTCCACGCTCACGTCTCACCCACAGAGGACATACCACAGCTGCTGGTAAAGAGTAGACTTCAGCCAAATATGAGGAAGAGGAGAGACTGGTACTGCAGTACACTCATGGTCTGATGTAGGGAAATACAGTATGGAGGATATATGTGGAGTTTGTGTTTGTGGTATTTACAGAAAACCAATGACAGATTTTATTGTCATTCAGATACACAAGCACACACAGAAGGGAAATGTGGCTGCAGTTCTGCTCCACACAGAATTAAAGGTCCTAAATCCGTGTATCATTCGTTCATTCATTTTTCAAAATAAAACCAAAAATAAGAAAACAAAAAAACAACAATTTTCTTCATTATTTGTCTCTAAAACCAAAATTTTAAAAATGGATAACGATTAGTTTTTTCAGTTTTTAATTTTATATTTAAATGAATAATGGAAGAAACGGATAACGGCCGTTTATGTGACTTAAACTGCGATGCCGGATTTTGCGCCACATACGGACTGAACCGGGATGGAACCAGGACTCATTTAGGACTAAACCGGTCTCAGTCTTGGTCTCAGTCCCGGTCTCAGTCAGACCAGAATCAAACCACGACTGAGACCGGGACCAGACCGGGACTGACACCAAGACTGAGACCAGTTTAGTCCTGGTTTAGTCCTGTTTTAGTCTGTATGTGGCGCAAAAGTCTGGCACCGCAGACTGGGACCAGACTGGGACCGAACCAGAAACCGGAACCAGAATAAAGGAGAGGGGGACAGAGACTGGTGTCGGTCCTGCTCTGTTGATATCAGCTCTTTTCCCATGGCAACAGTGAGTGTGTCCTCCATGTTGAATGGAAAGTTCATGTCTCAGCATTATATAAACCTTACGTCACTATCAGAACATGGCCCCTGATCGGTTGATGTGACACGAATATTCGCAGAAAGTGAACAGCCCTTTAGAGAAGAACAGCCTAAATATGCAGGATTTGTGTGTTAAACATGTGTGAATGAAACAAAACACAACTCCAGGTCTGTTTGTGACGAGAAAACAACATTATACCAGATCAGGAAATAGTGTAATATGGGCCCTTTAAAATCAACACCATTACTTTATATACAGTAAAGTGCATAGTTCTGTGAACAGTGTTGGGAAGGCGACTTTTAAAATGTATTCCCCTACAGATTACAGATTACACACCCCAAAATGTAGTTTGTAACGTAATCCAGAAAATTACATAAAGTGAGTAACGTAATCTGAATACTTTGGATTACTTGATATTGTCGTGCTTTTTAACGACATGAATGTAACAACCACATCCTGAAAACTCTTGTTTGTTCTCTTCAAATTGTCTGTTGAGCCCAAGTCTCCATGAACAGACTTTTGTTTTACTGTAGAGAAGGTTTTAGACCTGGTTTTAGTCCTAGTTTAGTCCTGGTTTAGACCTGGTTTAGTCCTAGTTTAGACCTGGTTTAGACCTAGTTTACTTCGGGGTTTAGACCTGGTTTAGTCCTAGTTTAGACCTGGTTTAGACCTGGTTTAGACCTAGTTTTAGTCCTGGTTTAGACCTAGTTTAGACCTGGTTTAGACCTGGTTTAGTCCTGGTTTAGTCCTGGTTTTAGTCCTGGTTTAGACCTAGTTTAGACCTGGTTTAGACCTGGTTTAGTCCTGGTTTAGTCTTGGGTTTAGACCTGGTTTTAGTCCTGGTTTTAGTCCCGGTTTAGCCCAAAATGTGAAAACAGGAAAATACTGCAATGTAATCCATTTATTTCAACAAAGTAACTGTAATCCAATTACCACTCATGGAAACAGTAACTGTAACTGAATACAGTTACTCATAATTTGTACTGTGATTACGTAACTCCGGTACATGTAATCCGTTACTCCCCAACACTGTCTGTGAATGAATAAATGAATGAATGAATTTTTGTTTTGTTACGGTGTCAAAAATAGTGAATAACTCTGAAATCGTTCTATTCCTTCTCTCATCAATTGTAACTCAAATATCTCTTAGGTTGTGTTCACAGGAGCCCGTTCCATTACAAACTGCCCTTTCTTTAACACTGGAGGCAGGTGTGAACACTGTGGGAGAATGAAACTGCCAAACTTCCGATGCTTTGTCCCTGTTTGTGGTTAATATCCGTAATTATTGTGTCTATCATCGTGAAAATGACACAGAGTTCAGTGTCTCCTGTGAATGCGGTTTTGAAAAGTGGTGCTAATACTCAAACACAAAAGCAGGATTATTGACATTTGAAAGGATTGTGAGTTGTAAGTTTATTGTGGTACATGTGTAAAGCCGACAGCAAACAAATGATCTGGTTTAATATTTGTGGATCAGGAGTAATATTATATTTCAGAAACAGCGAATTCTCCAGCGTTATATAGGAAATGTCTAGTTCTGTAAATCTACTGGATTCAAAGGTTTCAGCTTTTCTATTTTCCTATTCACGACATAATAATTTAACTTTATTACTCTAACTTTTTGGTCGGGGATCTTTAAACTGCTTATTTCTATGGACATGTCATTCCTCTTCCTGTTTCGCATTACGACATTAAACAGCTCTACCTTATATTTATTCAATTACAAGTGGTTTTGTTAGTAAGCCAATGATGTTCATTATGTCTTCTTATATACTTTAACTTCTTAGGTTCTTTTTAAAGACAATGCACGGACAGCGTTAACCGTGATGACGGAGCGTTCCTCCTTTCACACACCTGGGACACCCTCCTCCAGAGACACCGGGCGACGGGAGGCGTGGTCAGTCTGAGCGACCTGCCAGGTCCATCAGGTCTGACCACGACTACAGGAAGTAACAACAGCTGATATACGACACGTCACCACCAACACGGGGACAGTTCTGAAGATGCAGCAGCCGAAACATGTCAACAAGGTAAACACACTTTACTGCATTGTCTTTAAAAAGAACCTAAGAAGTTAAAATGGTTTTGTTAGTGTTGTGGTATTCGAAAGTCACCTCAAGACCTTTTCTTTTTTTTACGGTCTCGGTCTCGTCTCAGACTCGACTGTGTTCGGACTCAGTCTTGTCTCGGTCTTGTTTTAAAGGGGCTTGGACTCTGAGGTCTGACACTCAACGGGCGCGATCCTATTTCATTACAACTGCTGCAGTAAACTTCTTACAGCGACATGTGGTTGAAGTTTGAAGAATAAAAGTGCACAAACGCGTCTGGATTTGTCATGACGAGTCCAGTTCTAGTCCTGGTTTAGTCCTGGTTTAGTCCAGCTCTGGTCCAGTTCTAGTCCAGGTTTAGTCCAGCTCTAGTCCAGTTCTAGTCCTGGTTTAGTCCAGCTCTAGTCCAGTTCTAGTCCAGGTTTAGTCCAGCTCTAGTCCAGCTCTAGTCCAGCTCTAGTCCAGCTCTAGTCCAGCTCTAGTCCAGTTCTAGTCCAGTTCTAGTCCAGTTCTAGTCCAGTTCTAGTCCAGTTCTAGTCCAGGTTTAGTCCAGGTTTAGTCCAGTTCTAGTCCAGGTTTAGTCCAGGTTTAGTCCAGCTCTGGTCCAGTTCTAGTCCAGTTCTAGTCCAGGTTTATTCCAGCTCTAGTCCAGCTCTAGTCCAGTTCTAGTCCAGCTCTAGTCCAGGTTTACTCCTGGTTTACTCCTGGTTTAGTCCTGGTTTAGTCCTACTTTAGTCCAGTCCTAGTCCAGTTCTAGTCCAGGTTTAGTCCTGGTTTATTCTTCGTTTAGTCCTGGTTTAGGCCTGGTTTAGTCCTGTTTTTTTTTTACCTGGTTTAGTCTTGGTTTTTTGGCCTGGTTTAGTCCAGGTTTTATTGGGTTTAGCTCAGTCTTAATTTGGATGTGGTTTGTGCAAATGGACCTTGAGTCGTTATTATAAAGCGACGCCAATAACTTGCTTTAAATTATTAATCGCTACGGCAACGGTCCTCACTTTTCATCTTTCTTAAACCCACGAACCCACTTTTTGTGTGTGGCTTATTTTAGGTCTAAATGAACATTAATCAAATAAAATGGAGATAGATTTATAAAAACATTGATATATTTGTGCCAAAATAACAGTAAAATACAAATAAATGTAGAAAACGATGTAGATGGTCTCGATTTTGGTCTCAATGGGTCATGGTCTCAGTCTTGTCTCGAGCTTTAAAAGTCTTGGTCTTGTCTTGGTCTCGACTCTCAGAGGTCTTGGTCTTGTCTCGGTCTCGGGACCCTGTGGTCTCGATTAGTCTTGACTACAACATTAGGTTTTTCTAGCTCAAAAATACCTAGAACAGGCCTTCTGACTCTGAGCAGGGACGCCTCTCCACAGATCTGACCTTTACCTTGGTTTGGTTTAATACCAAACTGTGAAACATTCCAGACAAAGCAATAACACCTCCATGGAGAAAAGCATTTGATGGACCCTCCACAAGGAAAGTTACACAGTGAACCTTTAAGTACATAAGGGCACTCTTCCACTTCTGGTCCTGTTTGAATTGAGTTTAGTCTTGATGTAGACTTGGTTTAGTCCTGTTCTAGTCCTGGCTTAGTCCTGATTTAGTCCTGATTTAGTCCATGTTTAGTCCATGTTTAGTCCTCGTTTTGTCCTGGTTTAGTCCTGGTTTAGTCCAGTTCTAGTCCAGTTCTACTCCAGTTCTAGTCCAGTTCTAGGCCTGGTTTAGTCCTGGTTTAGTCCAGTTCTAGTCCAGGTTTAGTCCAAGTTTAGTTCAGCTCTAGTCCAGCTCTAGTCCAGCTCTAGTCCAGCTCTAGTCCAGTTCTAGTCCAGGTCTAGTCCAGGTTTAGTCCAGGTTTAGTCCAGGTTTAGTCCAGGTTTACTCCTGGTTTAGTCCTGGTTTAATCCTACTTTAGTCCAGTCCTTGTCCAGTTCTAGTCCAGGTTTAGTCCTGGTTTATTCTTCGTTTAGTCCTGGTTTAGGCCTGGTTTAGTCCTGTTTTTTTTTACCTGGTTTAGTCTTGGTTTTTTGGCCTGGTTTAGTCCAGGTTTTATTGGGTTTAGGTCAGTCTTAATTTGGATGTGGTTTGTGCAAATGGACCTTGAGTCGTTATTATAAAGCGACGCCAATAACTTGCTTTAAATTATTAATCGCTACGGCAACGGTCCTCACTTTTCATCTTTCTTAAACCCACGAACCCACTTTTTGTGTGTGGCTTATTTTAGGTCTAAATGAACATTAATCAAATAAAATGGAGATAGATTTATAAAAACATTGATATATTTGTGCCAAAATAACAGTAAAATACAAATAAATGTAGAAAACGATGTAGATGGTCTCGATTTTGGTCTCAATGGGTCATGGTCTCAGTCTTGTCTCGACCTTTAAAAGTCTTGGTCTTGTCTCGGTCTCGGGACCCTGTGGTCTCGATTAGTTCGGTCTTGACTACAACATTAGGTTTTTCTAGCTCAAAAATACCTAGAACAACAGGCCTTCTGACTCTGAGCAGGGACGCCTCTCCACAGATCTGACCTTTACCTTGGTTTGGTTTAATACCAAACTGTGAAACATTCCAGACAAAACAATAACACCTCCATGGAGAAAAGCATTTGATGGACCCTCCACAAGGAAAGTTACACAGTGAACCTTTAAGTACATAAGGGCACTCTTCCACTTCTGGTCCTGTTTGAATTGAGTTTAGTCTTGATGTAGACTTGGTTTAGTCCTGTTCTAGTCCTGGCTTAGTCCTGATTTAGTCCATGTTTAGTCCATGTTTAGTCCTCGTTTTGTCCTGGTTGAGTCCTGGTTTAGTCCTGGTTTAGTCCAGTTCTAGTCCAGTTCTAGTCCTGGTTTAGTCCAGCTCTGGTCCAGTTCTAGTCCAGGTTTAGTCCAGGTTTAGTCCAGTTCTAGTCCAGTTCTAGTCCAGGTTTAGTCCAGGTTTAGTCCAGGTTTAGTCCAGCTCTAGTCCAGCTCTAGTCCAGCTCTAGTCCAGTTCTAGTCCAGTTCTAGTCCAGGTTTAGTCCAGGTTTAGTCCAGTTCTAGTCCAGCTCTAGTCCAGCTCTAGTCCAGCTCTAGTCCAGCTCTAGTCCAGTTCTAGTCCAGTTCTAGTCCAGGTTTAGTCCAGGTTTAGTCCAGGTTTAGTCCAGGTTTAGTCCAGGTTTATTCTTCGTTTAGTCCTGGTTTAGTCCTGGTTTAGGCCTGGTTTAGTCCTGGTTTTTTTACCTGGTTTTTTTACCTGGTTTAGTCTTGGTTTTTTGGCCTGGTTTAGTCCAGGTTTTATTGGGTTTAGTTCAGTCTTAATTTGGATGTGGTTTGTGCAAATGGACCTTGAGTCGTTATTATAAAGCGACGCCAATAACTTGCTTTAAATTATTAATCGCTACGGCAACGGTCCTCACTTTTCATCTTTCTTAAACCCACGAACCCACTTTTTGTGTGTGGCTTATTTTAGGTCTAAATGAACATTAATCAAATAAAATGGAGATAGATTTATAAAAACATTGATATATTTGTGCCAAAATAACAGTAAAATACAAATAAATGTAGAAAATGATGTAGATGGTCTCGATTTTGGTCTCAATGGGTCATGGTCTCAGTCTTGTCTCGACCTTTAAAAGTCTTGGTCTTGTCTCGGTCTCGGTCTTGACTTCGGTCTTGACTACAACATTAGGTTTTTCTAGCTCAAAAATACCTAGAACAACAGGCCTTCTGACTCTGAGCAGGGACGCCTCTCCACAGATCTGACCTTTACCTTGGTTTGGTTTAATACCAAACTGTGAAACATTCCAGACAAAGCAATAACACCTCCATGGAGAAAAGCATTTGATGGACCCTCCACAAGGAAAGTTACACAGTGAACCTTTAAGTACATAAGGGCACTCTTCCACTTCTGGTCCTGTTTGAATTGAGTTTAGTCTTGATGTAGACTTGGTTTAGTCCTGTTCTAGTCCTGGCTTAGTCCTGATTTAGTCCTGATTTAGTCCATGTTTAGTCCATGTTTTAGTCCTCGTTTTGTCCTGGTTGAGTCCTGGTTTAGTCCTGGTTTAGTCCAGTTCTAGTCCAGTTCTACTCCAGTTCTAGTCCAGTTCTAGGCCTGGTTTAGTCCTGGTTTAGTCCAGCTCTGGTCCAGTTCTAGTCCAGGTTTAGTCCAAGTTTAGTTCAGCTCTAGTCCAGCTCTAGTCCAGTCTAGTCCAGCTCTAGTCCAGTTCTAGTCCAGTTCTAGTCCAGGTCTAGTCCAGGTTTAGTCCAGGTTTAGTCCAGGTTTACTCCTGGTTTAGTCCTGGTTTAATCCTACTTTAGTCCAGTCCTAGTCCAGTTCTAGTCCAGGTTTAGTCCTGGTTTATTCTTCGTTTAGTCCTGGTTTAGTCCTGGTTTAGTCCAGTTCTAGTCCTGGTTTAGTCCTGGTTTAGTCCAGCTCTGGTCCAGTTCTAGTCCAGGTTTAGTCCAGGTTTAGTCCAGCTCTAGTCCTGGTTTAGTCCAGTTCTAGTCCAGTTCTAGTCCAGCTCTAGTCCAGCTCTAGTCCAGCTCTAGTCCAGCTCTAGTCCAGCTCTAGTCCAGGTTTAGTCCAGGTTTAGTCCAGGTTTAGTCCAGGTTTAGTCCAGGTTTAGTCCAGGTTTAGTCCTGTTTTTTTTACCTGGTTTAGTCTTGGTTTTTTGGCCTGGTTTAGTCCAGGTTTTATTGGGTTTAGTTCAGTCTTAATTTGGATGTGGTTTGTGCAAATGGACCTTGAGTCGTTATTATAAAGCGACGCCAATAACTTGCTTTAAATTATTAATCGCTACGGCAACGGTCCTCACTTTTCATCTTTCTTAAACCCACGAACCCACTTTTTGTGTGTGCACTGTCGTCCGCTCACCTGCAGGGGGCCTCCGGCTGGCATGGTGGACCTCAGCGACGTTAGATCCAGCTCCCTCACCACGTCTCCACGCTCCATCTTCAGACTCTGCATGGTTACGATATTAAATCCTCACAATCTCTAAATTTAAAAAAAACAACAAGCAGCAAAGTCCTCGCGCTCTGGATCCTCTCCGTCCGTACGACCAGCAGCTCTGACGTGGAAAAGCCGACGAAGACGACGAAGAGGCTGAAGAGGCTGAGGAGAAAGAGAGGGACCGCTGACGCCAGGCACGAGCCCTGATACGAGAGGAGGACGGAGCTGAGGACAACAATCGGCCTATTCTCCCCAACACAATCTGACCCTGTATCCACGAGCGCAGGACTGTTGCTATAGCGATTATTAATTTAAAGGTGCACTGCGCAACTTTTCTGCTTTTCTACTATTAAGTCCTCAGGGAGATGTTGTTGCCTTGCCTGGAATGTTCCATGGTATGATATTAAAATCATGTGTCGTTCATTCTTTTTTCAAAATAAAACCAAAAACAAGAAAACGGGAAAAAAAAAAAAAAAAAAAATTCTGCAGTATAAATCCAAAGTCCAAAACCAAAATGAAAATAAAATAAAATAAAATAAAAAGGGATAACGATTAGTTTTTCAGTTTTTGATTTTGTGTTTAAATGAATAATGGAAAAAACAGATAATGACCGTTTCGTTATGTGACCTAAACTGTGATGCCGGACTGAACCAGGACTGAAACAGGACTAAACCAGGACTTAAACCAGGACTAAACCGTTTTCAGCCCTGGTCTGGTCCTGGTCTCATTCCTGATCTGGTCCTGGTCTGGTCCTGGCCCAGTCTCGGTCTCAGTCCTGGTCTGGTCCTGGTCTAGTCCCAGTCTGGTCCCGAACTCAGTCCCAGTCTGGTCTCGGTCTCAGTCCCAGTCTGGTCCTGGTATGGTCCCAGTCTGGTCCCGATCTCAGTCCTGGTCTGGTCCCCATCTGGTCCCGGTCTCAGTCCCAGGCTGGTCCTGATCTCAGTCCTGGTCTGGTCCCGATCTTGTTCCCGATCTCAGTCCTGGTCTCAGTGCTGGTCTTGGTCCCGGTCCGGGTCCCGGTTTAGTCCTGGTTCAGTCCGGCATCGCAGTTTAAGTCACGAAAACAGGAAACAGCCATTATCCTTTTTTTTCCATTTTAGTTTTGGAGACAAATAATGAAGAAAATAGTTGTTTTTTCATTTTTTTATTTTTGGTTTTATTTTGAAAAACACATGAACGAATGATACACGGATTCATTAAACATTTCCATCTAGGATTTACTCATTACGGATGTTTCTGTTGCTCAAAAATACAACAATTCCTCTCCACAGATCTGAACTGTGATGAAGCATAGTGCTGTAAGCTGCTTGTAAAAAAACTGGAAAAAGTGTGACGTTCTAAAACTTTTGATCAATAGTGTAAATTGTGGAACATTCTAGACACAATTTCCATGGAGACCAGCAGTTGGTTGACCTTGCAGAAATGTTGCAGTGCACCTTTAAAGAACAGATATTACGAAAATTGACTTTTATTAGTTTTTAAACATGTTAGACTGTTGTTCTCTCATCATAAACATATCTGGAGTTGTATTTTTGCTTCATTCATGTTTGTTTCATTAAACAAAATCAAAATCATCATCAGTTTGCATTTTGCCAGTGTTGTTGCGTCATAGATAAAACTCATAAGTTCTTGTACATCATTTTTGAACCCATAACACATCACTGGACTCTTCTAAGGTCAAATCTGGCATATTTTGGTATAAGGAAATTGAGGGTTTATGAGCTGTGGGCCCAGACTTGGAATTCAAACTGTACTTAAAGGGCCCGTCTCATGCAAAATAACTCTTTTCACATTGTATCTTCTGCACATAAACAAGCACAGTTTGGGTTTTGGAACATCCATTACACAATAGTTATGAAATCTTACTGATTTCTTGGAGTCAGTCACAGACCAGGAACTATGAAAGTCCGACTATTGCTCCTCCCCCCGCCCGTCCTGAGAAAGCACAGGCTCCGCCCTCCAAACGTGACGTAGGCTCTGAGTGAGCCGCCCTTCCTCCGCCATCTCAGGGAGGGAGGGGGAGACAGACGTGCACCCTGATAGTGACAGGAATAAACTTTTATTCATCATGGAGATACAGCGCGTTCAGCCACATGTGTTGGACCTGGAGTCGGACGAGGACTTTGAGGAGCACGAAGCTCAAGTACCGCGTCCACGTCAGCTGAACATTACTGATTGGTAAAGTATTAATAAACACTAGAAGATAAACTTATTATATCGTGTTCACAATGAGCTTATGCTGTCGCTTTTGTTTAGGTGTTCATGTGAAAATTGTCAGACAATGCGGGGCGGAGGCGGTGGAGCGAGGAGGGGGGCGAGTGCGAAGAGTTTTCTGCTACGTCAAACGCGCCACAGGTGTATCTGCCGCGTCATCGTTGTAGCAGCTTTAGTTCATTGTCACGTGGGAGGGTGGCAGAAATACGCTGCAATTTGGTGAAAAAAAAAAAAAGACGAATCAATCTAAAAAACACTTTGGCAACATATACAAGCGTAACCTGCATTTGAGACACTTTTATTGTTGCGGGTCAATTCCGCTTTATCGATCTCCCCCACTTCCTTTTAGGTTGCGGGGTCACCGTGTCACTTCCTCCTCCTCCGCTGTGGCTGTGGCTGTGGCGCGGTCTGGGCGTCGGCAAACAATTCCAATAAACTTTCAAACTACGACTCCTACAACATCCACTTTTAGAGCCTCCATACAGATTCATACAAACCGGGGCGTGTTTGGAGAGAAGATCACAACCCGAAATTCAAAGGTCAGGGTTTTTTTTTTTCCTATGGACTGACTGAACTCCAGCATTGCAGAATTTCTCAACTCAACTAGAAACCGATTGATGGCGAGCTTAACCACAACCTGAACTAAGATTGACTTGGACTAAAATACCAAATAACTGGACTGTTTTTTATTTTCTATTTTTGTTTGTTGTTGTTTTGTTCTGTTATTTTCAATATACTTCACCCAAACTTCAAATTCCTGTCTGTCTCTTCACTCACACTCAGGCTCCTAAAAGGACAATCTTCTGATGCAGCCTCTGTGGCCGTAGTCTGCCCCTAGGCCCTAACAAATTTGCATTACACAAGGCTCACACATCACTCTTAGAAGGTAGAAAGCTCTGAAAAGTTGATTTTGCATGAGATGGCCCATTTAAAAAGGACTAAACAAAAATATAGTCAGAGAGGAAAAACACTAGTACACGAGACCAAGTCAAACACACGAGGAGCTGAACTCACTGACCAAACGAGGGCAAACCTTGAACTAAATGTGGATGAATAGAAAAAAGAACATTTATTCAGAAAATTACATAAATAAATACAAAATAATATGTACCAAGTTTCATTTTGTTGGTTTAGTGTTTTGTAACTTTGTCCATATTTACAGTTTTCAGTTTTCTTCCTGCGTCCGTCCTGAGTGAAGCAGCCAACGCACGTACACAGCTCTGACTTTGTGCCTATTTGCCCGTCACAAACAGCGAGCGTGTGTCGACGGGTATTTATCACATCGTGGAGACTAAAATCTATCGATACTCTGCAGTGGCGTCATGCTGGTATGTCTATGATGGAATGTTCAGCACTCGTCAGTTCTAAGATCAACTGAAAGCTCAAGAAAAAAATCCAAAATTGAGTTAAACCGCATGTTTTCAAGAGGCTGTGATCAATACGAGCGCTCATGGTCCTGTTTAGAAGTTTGATTTTCAACAAAAAGGTGAGAGCGACTAACTGAAAATGCCTCTGAGTTAATGCCTGCCAGCTTGGGACTGTAATTTCATGTGAGGGACTTGTTTAACAGCACAAACCAACTCACCTGTTGTAGTTCCAACTAAAGTAGATCTTTTTGGTCAGATTGTGTTTAAATAAATCCCAGATTATAACCTAAATATCAATATACACTCACATCATGGGGCCTTCCTTCCTTCTGGGAACAAATATCAGGTCACTATGATGTGATAAATTCTTTATTATTAGATTGTGGTGGATACGTCTGCCACCACTCTACAGTGTTTAGTTTAGTTTAGTGTTACAGTGAGTGTGTACACATGCACATCAATAACCCGGTTATGATCGGGTTTTTTGAGTATCCCGGTTTCTTCATGGTGCATATTTACGCAGTAACCCGTTTATGACAGTATCCCAGTTATTAGAAACCGGGTTACTGTAGCTGGTTTATTCCGATAGTAACAGGGATACTGTGGCATGTAAACGCAGTATCCTGGTTACTGCAACATAAAGTTGAGTGCACATGCGTCCAAAAGACACTTTCCAGCCTTTTCACCACGACAGTAGCGACATAAATAAAGTGACCAAATGAATGAAATGACTGTAAAATTAAGAGCTGCTCTAAACCTGCACACGTACAATCTGCACTCGTGTGACGCTGAAAAGCTAAAACATGAACTATCTCCAACACAATATACACACAGAACAGACTCACCATCATTAGTGCCTCTTCTGTCACAAAAAGAACACACATAATCCACAGAGTCGTGTCTTTTAGTCCAAAAGAAGCTGATCGCATCAGCGGCACAAGGAGCGAGTGTTTTTATCACCACTAACAGTTTATGCTAATTAGCGTATAGGTGAGTTTCATTGTTGACAAAAGCGCGCGTTGCATGCTGGGAATTATTTTGGTCGGCAGCAAGAAACACTAATTCAACATGACGGACGGAGCGAGAAAACACGTAAAGGGTATTGATCCCGGTTATTTATCCACTCTAACGGCAGAGGACCCAAGACCATTTGACCAGAAATTGGTCATAAGCATCGACGGAGCCAAATCACCTTTTCAACCCCGACAAAAGGTGGAACAAACCAAATTTCTGGTCAGAATCGCCAACTACCTGGACAAATATTCACTTTGGTGATATCCACAATGACTTGGTGGAAACTCCTGGGCCATTCACAGCAGAAAAGATGAAAACCTCCAAGAGTCTCGATGTGTTGTTGAACTTGTTGGAGTCCACGGTTTGTTAGGATCTTCTACGTTTGCTCTGCGGATGTTTGAAAGCCGTTTAATTCACCGTTAGTGGTTCTTTTCACTCAGAATACTTCTTCCGTGCTTCTATTTGTGCATCCGATAATGCAGCAGGAATTTACCATTATCGGGGATAAATACGCGAGGTTACGCACTGTGTTTGACGCTACCGTGTTTCTTGCCTCCGACCAAAATATTTCCCAGCATGCAACGCGGGCTTTTAATAACAATGACGTCAGCTGAAACTCGCCTATACTCGTCTATGTGCTCTTATACTTGTTCTGATACAGCTCAAAATCAACCTTTATTTATTTTACAAAAAGGGCCTTGAGAATTATCACCAACAGTCATTGTAGAGAGACGTCCAACCCAATATTTGCTCAACTTAAAGTGTTGAAAATGCAGGATATTGTTGACTTAAGTCTCCTCAAAGTCATGTATAAAGCAAAGTGCAATGTGTTACCTGTAAATATTCAAAGACTGTTTGAGATGGAAACAAGCCACTACAATTTAAAAGGAACCTACATGATTTAAAAACCCAGATTCAGAACCAAGGTTATGGAGCGAAGCGTCACTGTGAAAGGAGTTCACTTATGGAAGAGTCTTGACAAAGAAATAAAAGAATCAAGTACAATGACGACATTTAAAAAACATATAAAATCAAATGCAGTGTGTATGTATGAAAAAGAAAACTAAGTTGTTGTGTATAATAATGAAGATTTACTGTTTGCAATTGATCAGTAATTGTGCCTGAACTGATATGGAATGTTTAGTGACGATCAGTGTTGATGTTTTGTCTTGAAAAAGGAAAAGGGGGGAAGATAACATAAGATTTTTTCTTCTTTCTACTCCTTTTCATTCATTTCTTGTGTGTCTGATGTTGTGACACTGTCGATGTCTTTTAAGATAAGATAAGATAAGATATGCCTTTATTAGTCCCACAGTGGGGAAATTCCAGTGTTGCAACGCACAATTTCAGAATAGCAGGAAAAGGTAACACAGATAATAAATAATAGCTTAAAATAATTTAAAAATAGACTTAAAAATAATTGCACATGGTTATGATTGACTGGTACATGTTCAGTGTTAACAGTGTTTGTTGTAAAGTCTGACAGCAGCAGGAAGGAAAGACCTGCGAAACCTCCTTCACACAGCGAGGGTGAATGAGTCTGTCACTGAAGCTGCTCCAGAGCAGACAGAGCGTCCTGCAGGGGACAGAGCGTCCTGCAGGGGGTGAGACTCATGGCCCAGCATAGAGACGACCTTAGTCAGGACCCTCCTGTCCCCCACCTCCTGCACTGAGTCCAGACAACAGCCCAGGACAGAGCTGGACTTCTTGATGACCTTGTCCAGCTTTTTATGCTTTATGAATGAAATAAATAAATAAATAAAATAAATCCTAAAGGTTAATTTCTGTCCCGTAAATGTGACTTTTTCCATATCGATACCTGCCCCAATGAGTATTTAGTTTCGACACTAGTGGCTGTGGTTAAGTTCAGTCTCCGCAAAATGAATATAAGTCAATGCAATGTCTCCAAAAACCCGCGGAAGTCCAACATTTGTGTACGTGCGTGTGCGTAAAGTTAACCGAGGTCAGATGTGTTCCAGTTAAAGCACTGAGGGGCCACTGTTTCAAGTTTACTGCGGCAGACGGCCCCAGAGCCGCTGTAACAAGCAGGAAGAAGAAGAAGTACGGGAGCTGACATCTTCAAAGCCCCCGAAAAACTCCAAAACAAGATGTGCAGGGACGGCGGTGCGGAGTCTCAGGTGACGTCCAAAATCAACTTTATTTAAACGGCTTGGTCAGAAAATAAATAATATTACGCAAGTGGAAGTACAAAGTATTAGTCCAAGAAATTAAAAGTTAACTACCGCGAGTGTGAGTAATCCTCTGGAAGCAATATCTGATTTATAATTGAAAGTTAAAGACACTGTGCCTCATTGTTACAGCCTTGAAAATGTGAAAAACAGAATTATTTCATTTCAAACCGTTTCCAAGGTTATCCCTCACTTCCCAGCATCTTAATTATTCACCTCGTTTTAGTTTTTAAGTGTTTTTCAGAGCGTTCAAGTGCTCAGAGTGGGTTTGAAACACTGGGTACGTTCACTTTAATGGAAATGAAACGGCAAAATGTTAAATAATGACGAAAATCTGGTGTTTTTTTTGAAGAATCGTCCAAGAAGAATCCATAAGTAAATCATGAAGGAACAGAGCAAGAAATATAAATGTTCAAATAAAGTAATATTTTCAAGATGAAGCTTTTGGGATTTGCATTGAGCAGAGTAACCAAAACTTTTACTCAAGTAGGAGACGCTGTAAAATAAACTACTTAAAGATGCACTATGTAACTTTCTGGTTAGGAGTCCATCACCTGCACCGTCACCAGGACTAAACCAGCTTTAAACCAGGTCTAAACCAGGTCTAAATCATGATTAAACCAGGTCTGAACTAGGTCTAAAATCAGGACCAAACCAGGACTAAACTAGGACTAAACCAGGACTAAACCAGGTCTAAACCAGGACTAAACCAGGCCTAAAACTATTACTAAACCAAGACTAAATGAGGACTAAAACCAAGACTAAAATCAGGACTAAAACCAGGTCTAAATCAGGTTTAAAACCAGATCTAAAAGAGGTCTAAACCAGGACCAAACCAGGTCTAAACCAGAACTAAACCAGATCTAAAACTATTACTAAACCAAGACTAAATGAGGACTAAAACCAGGTCTAAACCAGGACTAAAACCAGGTCTAAACCAGAACTAAACTAGGTCTAAATCTATTACTAAACCAAGACTAAAGGAGGACTAAAACCAAGACTAAAATCAGGACTAAAACCAGGACCAAACCAGGTCTAAACCAGAACTAAAACCAGGACTAAAACCAGGTCTAAAACTATTACTAAACCAAGACTAAAATCAGGACTAAAACCAGGTCTAAATCGGGTCTAAAACCAGGACTAAACCAGGTCTAAAAGAAGTCTAAACCAAGACTAAACCAGGACTAAAACTGGACTAAAAACAGGACTAAGCCCGGTCTAAACAGTCTAAACCAGGACTAAACCATGATTAAAACAGAACTAAACCGGGACTAAACCTGGTCTAAAATGGCCTATACCAGGACAAAAACCAGGTCTAAACCAGGACTAAGCCTTGACTAAACATGGACTAAACCAGGTCTAAACCCAGAACCAAACCAGGACTAAACCAGGTCTAAAACCACGACGAAACCAGGTCTAAACCAGGACTAAGCCATGACTAAACCATGACTAAATCAGGTCTAAAGCAGGTCTAAAGCAGTAACGTCTTAGGTTCTTTTTAAAGACAGTGCAGTAAAGTGTGTTTACCTTGTTGACATGTTTCGGCTGCTGCATCTTCAGAACTGTCACGGTGTTGGTGGTGACGTGTCGTATATCAGCTGTTGTTACTTCCTGTAGGCGTGGTCAGACCTGATGGACCTGCAGGTCGCTCAGACTGACCACGCCTCCCGTCGCCCGGTGTCTCTGGAGGAGGGTGTCCCAGGTGTGTGAAAGGAGGAACGCTCCGTCATCACGGTTAATGCTGTCTGTGCCTCGTTTCCTGATTTCACCGTCCTCCTTGATCCAGCGTTTGAACTTGTTGTTTTCCGATCCAATGACCCGAGCCCCGTCCCGATCCATAATGTGGTTGTTCCTTTTACAGTGTCTGATATGGCGGATTTTAGGTTTTCCTGTTCTGCTTTGTCTTTTTGTGTTCTGGTGAGTCTCCCTGACGTTTCCTTTTCGCATTCCTTTTGGTGTTCCTTTTTTCGGATGTGAAATGCCCGGCCTGTTTCCCCTATGTATGATTTATTGCATGATTTGCATTGAATTTCGTAGATGGCATTGCATTTTTGTTCTTGTGGGATTTTGTCCTTGGGATGTACGAGTAGTTGGGCGAGTTTTGTGTCTGGTTTTACTGCAGTGCTTATGTTGTGTTTTTTCATGGCTCTCTGGATGGGTTCGGTTATTCCTCTGATGTATGGTAGTGTGACTATGTTTTTGTCCTGCTGCCCTGTGTTGGATTGTTGTGGGGGTTTTTTTCGGTGTTTGTTGGTTTTATTGATAACTTGTTGTCTGCCTTTGTTTATGGCCCAGCTGGGATATTGACATTGTTTGAGTGCTTGTATGATGTGTCTCTCCTCTTCCTCCCTGTCGGTCTGTGATGAGTGTGGCCCGTTCGAGGATAAAGCAGGTCTCAAACCAGGACTAAAGGACTAAAACCAGGACTAAACCATGCCGCGCTGCTGCTGAACAAATCATGAAGAAACAAGAAATACAAATGTTCAAATAAATTAATATTGTCAACATGAAGCTTTTGTGATTCGCAATGAGCAGAGTAACTAAAACTTTTACTCAAGTAAGAGACACTGTAAAATATATTACTTAAAGATGCACTATGTAACTTTGTGGTTAAGGGTCCATCACCTGCTTGTTTCTATGGAAATGCCATTGCTCTGCCTGGAATGTTCCGCAGTATGACTTTAAACAGCTCTGCCTCATATTTATTCAATTACAGGTGGTTTTATGGCTCAAAAATACAGCCATTCGCCTCTCCACAGATCTGACCTGTAACTTGGTCTGGTTTGGTCTCCATGAAGAACAGAAAAGTTTAATGCCACACTGTGAAACATTCCAAATAAAGCAATAAAATCTCCATGGGCAAAAACATGTGACAGACTCTACCAGAAAAGTGAAAATCAAGTTTAAAACGTACAATTTCTACTTTCTACAAAATCTACTCGAGTAAATGTTTTTCACGGGTTCTATTCCTGGAGCGAACGGGACCTTTTGCATGTTCTCCCTGTCAGATCAGGATTTTTATTCATCCCCGAGGGCAAATTATTTTGGTTACAGATACGCAGCCAAGAAGCAGAAGAGAGTTACAAAAATAGAAAGTGTAAATATCCATAACATGAAAAAAAAAAAAAAAAGTAAACAAGTCTTTATCAGCGAAACCCCCAGAGAAAATAAAATACACTGACATTTTAACTTGATTTTTTTTGGGGGGGAGGGGATTTATTCAATGCTTTTTTCCCACATAAGCTGCAGTATATATGCATAGTTTTAAAATTAATATCAACATTAATTTATTTTTTGTTGTTATTTCTGCTATGATTTAATTAGATTCATGTTATGTTTTCCATTGTAAAAGAATGTACATTTCTTACTTGCTCAAAATAAATATATAAATCAAGGTACATACATAGTTTTTTACTTGAATTATAAAAATATAGTACCCTCATAACATATTTATACCTCTAAATATAGTTTTACAGCAGTGATGTATGAATTGAATCTTTAACAGCCACATCAAATCAATAACATCTGCAGCCTTTTACCATCTAAAAAACATAGCAAAAATCAAAGGTTTACTGTCTAAATCAGACTTGGAGAAACTTATCCATGCGTTTGTCTCCAGTAGGTTAGATACTGTAATGTTCTGCTCACTGGTCTCTCCAAACGAGCTGTGAGACGCTGCAGAACATCCAGAACATCCAGAACATCCAGAACATCCAGAACATCCAGAACGCTGCAGCTCGGGTCCTGACTAGAACTAGGAAGTACGAGCACATAAGTCCTGGTCTCAGGTCTCTGCACTGGCTCCTGTGCCTCAGAGAATAGAGTTTAAAGCAGCTCTGCTTGTACAAGTGTCTCCATGGCCGAGCACCAAAGTCCATCTGTGACATGTTAGTGTCATATGAACCATCTCACACTCTGAGGAGCTCAGGGACCAGCCTCCTGCTGGTGCCCAGAGTCACGACTAAACAAGGGGAGTCAGAGTTTCAGGTTCATGCAGCTAAAACCTGGAACAGTCTGAACATGTGAGACAGACTCTTCTGTGACGCTGTTTAAATCCAGGCTCAAAACATTTCTGTTTAACTGTGCAAATAACTGAAAGGTTTTCATTCCGCACTCTTCTCTCCAATTTATGTCTCTCTTTTTTAATTTTAATCTTCATGATTATTTATGTTTTGATTTGTTTTTATTATGATTTTAATGTATTTCTTATTCTGTAAAGCACTTTGAATTACTTTGTGTACGAATTGTGCTATACAAATAAACTTGCCTTGCCTATTACAGTGTGTGTGTGTTTGTTCTCTGTTCGTGTTTTGGTTTCCCCGACCAACAAAAACAAGTTGTCTGTATTATTAAAAAAAAACAAAAAACATTTTGTGGTCAGTTAAAGATGCACTATGTAACTTTAACTTTAACTATGTTTCTATGGATTTGTCATTGCTCTGTCTGGAATGTTCCACAGTATGACATTAAACATTTATTCAATTACAGGTGGTTTTAAAGCTCAGAAATACATAGAAAAACAAATATTTTGATTGTGAGTAGGGCCGCCTCTCCACAGATCTGACCTCTACTTGGTCTGGTTTGTGTAACAAGTGTTTGCTTATTACTTAGGTAATAAAAGAATAACGAATGTGTAATGATTGTAACTGTAATAACCATGTAGTAACTGTTATGACCGTGTAATAACTGTGTTATGACTATTATGTGTACTTAGCAAGGTTGAATGATCAGAAGATTCTAAGTAAGGCTACTGGAGGGCAGGGGCAGTAAATTGAGGCATGGGATTAGTGGAAAATGAATAAAGTGTATTATACAGGAAGTAAGTGAGACAATAAAATATACAACAGCTGCAGCAACAAAAATCAAACAACTCAGTTAAATGTCCTTGCGAACTGGGTCTGGTTGCCCAGGGTGTGAACAGAGTCCAACTACTTTAAAGTCCAGTATTATTATTTGAGGTTGTATGATGTCCATAAAGCGCGGTTGATTGAATAATTTCGTAGTGGATTTAGCTGGAGTAGGTGGGAGAGAGAGGATAGGCGATTAGCCTCCTACCAGACCGAAGCTCTCAAAAGGACAGTTCCTAGCTCGCCATCAATTTGAACCCAAGTTTGGGCACCTGGCCTGTGTGCACATTAACAAAAGGCCTCTTAGAACATATTTTCAGTTAGCGTTAGCATTGACATTAACATTACAAGAATTCATAAGTGAATCAGTTACAAGATTACAACTAATCATGTGGAGCACATGCTAGCAGTTAGCATGCTAGCTGTTAGCATGCTAATGCTAAGCTAACATGGATATATGCTACATAAAGCAAGACATAGGGCCATGACAAAATGGCTGACCTTAGCATTAGCATGCTAGCGCTAGCATTAGCACTAGCAGACAAAGCCACAAGAACAAAAGCCATTAAATACATCAATAAACAGGGTTCACTTCTAACTTACCAGTTCAGCAGTGTTTTAGTGTATTGAAAGCACACGTGACAATGTTGCATACCGGGTCTGGTTCTAAAAGATGTGAATGGTGAAGTTAAAAATGGGAACATGAGAATTTGAAATGAAACAGTGTATATGTACTGACCTTCAAGCTCTGTCCCCTGGCTCCTCTCCCACACAACTGAGGAGAGAGAAGTCAGGGGACCTTATATACTCTGATTGGGGATGTGTGATTGGATAATTGGTGAAATGGGCGGTGTGATGGGTGGTGACAAATCATGTGGAGAGGGGAAAACCTGGGTTGGATCTGGATAAGGGAATTGAACTTTACCCTGGTTACATTTGGTCTCCATGAAGATAGAAAGGTTTAATGCCATACTGTGAAACATTCCAGACAAAGCAATAACATCTATATGGAGAAAAGAATTTGACAGACTTTACACCAGAAAAGTTTCACAATGCGCCTTTAAAGATTCACTTTTCTGGTGGAGACTTCGCCGTCGGCTCGTCTCCACAGGGAGGTTATGTGTAAAATAGCAAAACATACTCAATGGGTCAAATCCAAGATAGTCCTGACCTAACCAGTCTGGCGCCACCTAGTGCCTCCGCTCAGTTTCATTTCTCTCCAGCGACTAGGTCAGGAATCAGAATACACTAGAGCAGGTGTGGGCAAACTATGGCCCGGGGACTGTATGCGGTCCTTTAAACCATTTAATCCTGCCCGCCGAACTTGAATAAATTACAATAATAAACCTTGTTGATGTTTTATTTTTCCTGCATTTCCGGCGTTTCCCAGTAGATGGCGCACTATATATATACATTGAGGTGTGGCGTATTATGTTGGCCGCAGTGCTTTGTGAGAAAGCGACAGGAGTCATTTTCGGACGGAGTATTCGGACCATGAGTGAGGTAGAAGTGTTCAAGACATAAGGCTGTTTCCATTTTGAGTGGATTTAAAGAAAAGCCAAAGGACTCTCAGATGAGGTGTTACAACTTTGGGTCTGGTTGTAATCCACTGTAAGTTTCTGTCAGAATAATTTTATTATCCCATATTTGCTAAATACTTGTGTGATATTCTAGGCCTATGAGTTAACCATTTATGTACTACAATTCTTTGATTTATAATGTACCAATCACTTGTATGAAAATGAATAACCTCTGTGTGTTTGACAACTGTGTGCAGTGTCCTATCGCTCTAGTGAACCTCGAGATGATTCCTCACATGAAGCCAACTTCCACTGTCACACATGCAAGAGTTATGATGGTGTCTGACCTAAGGCACCTCCTGATTGTTAATCATGTTTTATGTGTTTGTACTATGCATAGCTTCATCAGTTTCTTATTATGTCTTTGCTGTTTCCTCTTCCCCTTGAGAATTATCGTTCTGTAACTAGGGCCTCCTAATGAAATAAAAAGAGGAGAACGGCCTTGAGTCATCAGAACGTGTGGAGACTGTTGGTTTTGATGCCCACTCTCTGCCCGTTCTCCTCGCGAGTAAAACTGAATTAATCTCTTGTCTTTCTTCTTGTTTATAATGTTTAGATAAACCTAACAGTTTCAATGCGCACATCCTCGTGGCTCCGGCTCTGCTTCTCAACGAGATCCATGCTCTCATTCACGTTTCCCTGTGGTGTGAAGTGGAGCGGATCTCATTCACTTTTCATGTATTCTGAAACTTTCGCATCCAAAAGTTGCAACGCATCGTCCTACATGAGCGCAAATACGAATGCAATGGAACCGGGGTATTAACACGTCATGTCCTGTCTCTTGTCCGGCCCTTTAGTCAAATTTTAGAACCCTATGTGGCCCGGGAGCCAAAAAGTTTGCCCACCCCTGCTCTAGACGGTTTGCAAGAACCCCGGAAGTTGTAAACCGTGCGCCGGCCAATCAGAGAAGAGCTGTGAAGTCATGACGTCAAACTCAAGCGTTTGTCTGGGTCCCTTTTGTGGAACAGCACAACAGTAAACAAACCGTCGAGATGGATGTAGACGAAGACAGACATTCTTTGTTGGCAACGATTCCTGAGATCGAGGATTTAAAGCCGGAACAAAGAGAATGTTTGGTGAATTTTATCAAAGGGAAAGATGTTATTGTCCTTCTTCCTACGGGATTTGGAGCATTAAATACATCATGACCAAATATCAGGAACTGGGTAAATAAAAAAAAATACCCACCTACTGTCGAGCGAACGAATCCTAATGCTGCGAGGTCAGACGGTTTCCACAAAGTGAAACCGGCTGATGAATCAGGCTAATCCTGACCAAGACCAGCTCAAGATCTGGAGATGGGTCCCACTGCTCCTGGCAGGATTAACCCGGCTGCATTCAAGGATGGGTCAAATGCAGATAACAAATTTCCATACGGGGACAATAAAGTGATCTTACCTTAACCTGAACCTGCCTTAAAGTTAAAGGTGCATTGCGTAACTTTCTGGTGGAGGGTCCGTCAAACGCTTTCCTCCATGGAGATGTTATTGCTTTGTCTGGAATTCAAACCATTCTATCTTCATGGAGACCAAACCAGACGAAGTTACAGGTCAGATCTGTGGAGAGGCGACCCCGCTCACAGTCAGAATGTCTGTTTCTCTAGGTATTTTTGAGCTTTAAAATGTAAAGTAGAGCTGTTTAAAGTCATACTGTGGAACATTCTAGGCAGAGCAATGACACGAAAACAAAAGAAATAAGCAGGTGACAGACCAAAAAGCCAAAAAGTTACATAGTGCACCTTTAAACTTAAACTGCTCTACAAAGGGGGAAAAATAAGCCTCAAAACGTGAAGCAAAGTTACAGAATTCCTCATAAAATCCTTTTCAGTCGCCGCTTTGTGAAGGTACAGTGTGTCAATTTCCAGATTGGTCCGAAATGAGAAGCGCTGAGTGTTAAACTGAAAATAGCAGGTTTATTAGATTAGAAGAATGAATGGGGTTTTGTCAGAGGCCGGCTGAAGGAATTTGCCGCTGTTGACTTTAAACAGACTTTTACAGAATGGACTCTTCCCCCAGGGCCCGGCCAGGCTCACAAAGGCTGAGGGCCACCAGCACTGACAGTCGTACAAGAGTGATTTAATACACGTCTATAATCCTCTACGGCAGGAACGTCATTACAGTGAGTGAACAAAGATTATATGTACCTCCCATCCTCATTTACTGCAGTTTTACTACGGGTTTAGAGGCGATAAAAGTGAGGACGTGACAGGAGCTACTGTTCCTACTGTTCCTGAATTTTTCTTTAAAGGGACAGGCCGGAATTTTGGGGCTGTCGATGTGAATGTCTGTGTTGATGGAATAAAAATAACCTTGCGTCGCATGAATCGTCGCATTTTGAGGGACTATTTTCTCATATATCAGTCCGCCGCTGCCAAGTTTTCTATCAGGAAGTACAACTCGCTGCTTCTGCTCAGACATAAATCCTTCAAATGTAAGGTTGGTTTTACTTTGAAAGTTATTCTATCGACGCAGACATTTACGTGGACAGTCTGGTGTAATAATAGATTTTCTTCGGGTGTTTTGTGGAGTGGGTGAGACTGTTTTTAGTGGCAGGATAAACTATGGCCATTGACATGCACTAGTCTAGCACCAGTGACCTCTGCAAATACAAGGACTGGATGGAATATTTTAAAAAGTGTCTCCACACGTCTCCAACACTCTGGCTCACGAGAAAATGAGCTCCTATGTCCAAAATTACGGACTGTCTCTCCTGGAAATTTACATACATTGACATAGTTCACCACATCACATTTTCTTCACCCAAATCCAATCTCCCATGGAATATTGAAACTTTTGAAGTCATATAAAACCTGAAACCTTTCAATCTTCACAAACCTGACCAAGTTACAGGTCAGATCTGTGGAGAGACAATCCCTCTCACAGTCAAATCTGGAAATTTACATACATCTATTTTCTTCTGCTTATCCGGGGCCGGGTCGTGGGGGCAGTAGTCTAAACAGGGACTCCTGAACTTTCTTCACCCCAGACACGTTCCCTAGTTCCTCCAGGGGGGACCCCGAGGCGTTCGCAGGTCAGCCCAGAGACATAGTCCCTCCAGTGTGTCCTGGGTCTTCCCTGGGGCCTCCTCCCAGTGGGACATGCCTGGAACACCTCCTGAGGAAGGCGTCCAGGAGGTATCCAGAAAAAGATACCAGAGCCGCTGCTCCTCTCGACATGGAGCAGCAGCGGTTCTACTCCGAGCTTCTTGACATAGTTCAACACACCCAGTCCCAATCAGTTTCTTATGGGATATTGAAACTTTGAAGTCATCTGAAACGCAAAACAAGACAAAAAAAACTATTATATATTGACATAAGGAACTCTTAAAGGAAAAAAAAAAATCAAATATGTTAAAGGGTCATTGAAATCTTGGAAAAGTAATGGAAATTGAAAATGTCATTTTCCAGGCCTGGAACTGTCATAGAATTTTGTAAATTCAATGGAAGTTTTGGAAAAGTCATGGAATTTTAGTACCGTATTTTAAAGGCTATTAGGGGCTCTGGATTATAAGGCGCACTGTCATTAAATGGTCTATTTTCGAACTTTTTTTCACAAATAAACCGCACCAGACTTTAAAGGAAACACAACAGTGTCTCTGGGCTTTGTTCAGTTGTGGCGTGTAGGGAGGTGCTGTCTGGGATCGCTGGATTGTCGGCGTGTTCGCAGTGACTCAGTTGTTCAGTCGTGTCTAGAAGCGGCACATTGCACTCGCTTTTTCGGTTCGTTCCTTCGTTCCGTTCCTCGTCGGCGTGGAGTGATGAGTGTGTCTGTGGGTGTTTTTCTCCTCGCGGTCGCTGTCTGCTCCGTGTGTGTTTGCGTGTTCTGCGGGTGGTGCGGCTTTGTAGTTTACTGAAGTCATACTGGGACACCGGAGTGGATTTGTGTATAGGGCGCTCTGGATTGTGGGGTGCATTCGTTTTTTGATGGGGTTGGAGGCTTAAGAACGCGCCTAATAGCCCAGAAAATACAGTACCTATCTATCTACATTACTTTTGTTGAAAAGAAACGACAATAAATGCACTGCCAGTACTTTGAAAGTTAAAAAACTATAATCCCAAACCATAAGGAGAGTGGAAAGAGTTTACATTTTATATTAACCCTAAAAGTCTGATCAATTCTACACATGTAGGTGCAGTAAAGTCATGGAAAAGTTTAGAAATTTTGTCAGTGTAAAAGAGAACCCTGTTAAATGTTCACTATGTTACTATTCTGTAGCTTTAATCAGCCTACAGCTCAGACCTAAATAAAGTAATTCTTAACTATAATGTATCTGTAAATAGTAGAAAACATTTGAAAACTATGGCAGCTGTACAGACACGCTCATAAAACACAATATTCTAAAAACATCTGGAAAAGAGAAGCAGATTTAGTGCCTTTTTTTCTTCTCTGTGCTGCAAGATCAACCTTCCAGGAAGTGTGTGAATCTCTAAGAAATCTTTTACTCCTGTGGTCACTCCGAATTACACTTTGCAGTTTTTCAAGGTTACAGCCTGAATCCTTCTATTGACTCTGCGTAAAAGGAGTGTGTTTGGGTTACGAAATCCAATAATCTGAAAATGACGGGTTGAAAATAAACTTGCGGTTGGCGTTTTTGTCCAATTTCCTAGAAAGTTTGAAGCCTTCTTTTCAGACACAAATGGAAATGTGTGTTTGTAGAAGAAAATGCAACTTTATCTATAGCGCCAAGGCATAAGGTTGCAGTTCAGGTACGATTTGGACTGCAACGAAATGAAAGCTGTTGAAAAAATGAAAAGGAGGTCTGCTGTATATGTAACAAAAGCTTGAAAATACAAAAAAAAAGAAAAATGAAAAGGCATGAGGAACTTAACCCAGGCATTCCTAAAGTTCCTTGGTACTGTTTATATAACCAAAGCATGCATGGGTAGTGATAACTTTTGAACAAATTGTACTTTTTTTGGTATTTGTCAGTACTTTATCTAATTTGTAACATTATTTTGACATTTTTAAGGACTAAAATATGCGAGGATTAACACATAGACTCTGTGGTGGGGCGTCAGAGCCTTCAAGACCTTCTCTGCTGGTCTAAAAAAATATCTGAATCACAGACTGATGTTAATTATATTATTTGTTTATTATGTTATGTTGTTTATTATGTTATTTGAGCTTTTTCCGATGGTTGTGCAGCTTCCACACATGTATTTTCATATTAAAGCATTTGACCAATCACATTTCAGCCGTCACTTGTTGCTAGGCAGAGTCAAAGTCAAAGAAGTGTCCCTGAGGCCCTCACAAAAAGTGTTGATGAAACTGTTGCTTCAGCCAATCAGGTTTTGAGTCGGTATCGCCAGGGTCTTTAGCAGCAAATGATAACGTGACCGGATTCAGACCCGCTGATTGGACAGTCAGAGAGCGAACCAGCCAAAGCAGCAAACTGCATCTGTAGCAGAACCAGGACTAAACCAGGACTAATCTTGGACTTTACAGAGAGAGAGAGAAAGAAAATCCTGAGTCCGTGGCGCAGGGTGTCCGCAAAGCGCGATTGGGCGATGGCTGCGTTTAGCTCCATGTGGTGCTGTGCTCTGCGTTGGTCTTTTCGCCTGCGGTCACCCGACGCTCAAAGTGGGCACAGCTCCAGGCCCGTCCCGACATTCAATCCTGTTTTAGACCTGTTTTAGACCTGTTTTAGACCTGTTTTAGACCTGTATTCGTCCTGTTTTTGTCCTGTTTTTGTACCTGTTTTAGACCTGTTTAATCCTGTTTTAATCCTGTTTTCGTCCTGTTTAGTCCTGTTTCAGTCACACCAGATCTAAACCAGGTCTAAATCAGGACTACACCAGGACTAATCTTGGACTTGAGAGAGAGCCAGAGAGAGTGAGAGAGCGTCCGCAAAGCGCGATTGGGCGACAGCTGCACTGAGCACTGTGCTGAGCCGAGGCACCGACCCCAGCATGGTCCTTTCATCTGTGGTCACCGGACAGTTTACGCGGGCGCACCTTCGGGCCCGTCCCAACAAATAGTCCTGGTTTAGTTGTGGTTTAGTCCTGGTTTAGCACCCCAGTGCTCCTCACTTCTCCATGAGCGGAATCTCCACGACTCTTTATACTGTATTTCTGAATAATAAGATTCTTTTATAACCATAAAATAGTTATTGAGGAGTGGATTGTTTCAGACGGAGCACTACTGAAGGCCGATGTGTGAAATGCATGTTCCGCCACTGCATAGACTGTATATATAAATGGGAAAAATTGCTAAAGTGCAAGTGTAACTGTCTCTATATTTTGGTCATAAATTTTAACTTCCTTTACATGACTCTGGTGTTTGTATTTTTGCTATTTTGACCATAAATCAAGATATGAACATTAAAAACAGATCAGTCTTGTGCCTGCTTTCCCTGAGGTCGCTCCCGATAGTGTTGCAACAAGTTTGATTGACAGCTACATTGCTAAGTGTCAAACATAGATATACTGTAGAACGGTAGATCTCGCGTTCAGCCTCTTGGTACAGGTGTTCCATAGTCTAAGGTAAAGTTATTCACAGTATCAGCGGGCGAAGACCCTGAACATTTGCGCCGTGCTGTGCGAACGAGCGGAATAAGAAAACAAAAGAGTTATATTTTGAACCCAAAATGACTGAACCCAGGGGTTAACTGCTGCCATTCCAACATACCGCCACTTCAACATTGTCAGAGTGGCAACATTTCCAGTTTTTATCAAACGTTACCTGCGCTCCAATATTATTTTTTTCCTTGGTCGGAGTGGCGGCACTTAAGCTTTTTTTAACATTCCACCATTCCGACACCAAAGGTAATTATTAAGTTGTGGCGGTGCTTTTTTTGGGACAATATTTTTACGGACTGGTGGCGTAGGAGACACGGTGCTGGTTTAGACCTGATTTTAGTCCTGATTTAGACCTGGTTTAAATCTTGTATTAGTCCTGTTTAGTCCTGGTTTAAATCTGGTTTTATTCCTCGTTTAAGTTCCAGTTTTAGTCCTGGTTTAGTTCTGATTTTAGTCCTGGTCTAATACTGTTCTACATGAGTGCCAAACAGGAGGGGGCGTGTACCTGCAACAGCCTCGCTCCTGATTGGGTCTTTGGTTTCTTGCTCGGATTTCCAAATAGGGGCCCTGATTGCAGATTAGCCACTATAACTGCAAGCCTCACTGAGCTTCATTTGACTGGGAAAGCTATTGGTGATATAACACTCCTTTAGTCCTCTTTAATAAACCGTCTATGGAGTGTCCATGTAGATGTAAGGACAAGTTACAGCTCAGATCTATGGAGAGCCTATCCCTGCTAACTGTAAAAATGCATGTTTTTCAAGGTATTTTCATGTAAAAAAAACAGTTGTAAGAGAATAAAGAAAGACTGAAAACAAGTGGATGACAGACCTGACATAGTGCATCTTCATCAGTGTATCATAGGCTTTTTTGTTTGTTTTGTTTTTTCAAAAATCAAAACAAAAATAAGCAAATGAAAAAACAACAATTTTCTTCATTATTTATCTCCAAAATCAAAATGGAAAAAAAAAAAAACTGAAAATTTTCAGTTTTCGTTTTTTTGTTTAAATAAATAATGGAAAAACACGTTTCCGTGGCTTAAACTGCTATGCCAGACTTTTGCGGTGCATACGGACTAAACCAGGACTAAACCAGGACTAAACCAGGACTAAACCAGGACTAAACCAGGACTGATCTCAGAAAGCCGTTATCTGCTTTTTCCATTCTTCATTTAAACACAAAATCAAAAACTGAAAAACGAATTGTCATCTGTTTTTTCATTTTGGTTTTGGAGACAAATCTTTTTTTTTGTTTTTTTTATTTTTGGTTTTATTTTGAAAAATGAATGAACGAATGACAAATGTATTGACCTTTAATCTAAGACTTTAATATTAATCAAACTGTACAAAGGTATGTGTAGAATCACTCAGTCGTCCAAATATAATCCATGGCAAAGGCGAAATTCAATTTGTCAACTGGACAAACGTTTATTGAAATAAACATTTGTCCAGTTGACAAATTGAATTTCGTCTTTGCCGTGCATAAACTTATAGCTGTGCCAAATCCTACTGATGTAAATGGAGATTACACATGAATGGCAGCGATATTATTCAACAGTTCCTCGGGTCATTTGTCACGTAAACAGAGCTTTGCAGTGCCCTCATCGGCGTGTTCAGACCGAGATCCTGAGCTGAAGTTTTCACACGGAGAAAAGACAGAATGACAAACAGCTCAGAGGACACGGGTCACACAGAGCAGAGGCCCGAGGGCGAAGAGACCAGTGCGAACATGTGAAACTGGGTCTAACGCAACAAAACATTTCACTTTACTATGACAATATGTGCTTGTATCTGCCATAAAGTTATAATAACACCCGCGGATCATGACGTTATAATTTGGACTTTCTAAATATTGATCTAAAACCACAAAGAAACAAGTTCACTGATGTTTGAAAACTGCGGAGCCCAATGGGAGCTGAAACCTGATCTTTGCTGGATGGATGGCTGCACATCACACGAGCGAGCAGGGGATTTTTATTTTATTTTTTTTACATCTGTACCAAAATGACCACATAATGCAGCCAAATCCTAGCCCGATTCATCAGCCGGTTTCACTTCATGGAAACCGTCTGACCTCGCACCATTAGGATTCGTTCGTTCGACGGTAGGCGGGTACTTTTTTTACCTTTTCTTATTTTTACCAATCGCTGCTATTTGGTCGTGACGTATGTAATGCGCCAAATCCCGTAGGAAGAAGGACAATAAAGTCTTTCCCTTTGATAAAATTCACCAAACATTCTCTTTCTTCCGGCTTTAAATCCTCGATCTCGGGAATCGTTGCCAACACAGAATGTCTGTCTTCGTCTACATCCATCTCGACGCTTTGTTTACTGTTGTGCTGTTCCACAAAATGGACCCAGACAGACGCTTGAGTTTGACGTCATGGCTTCACAGCTCTTCTCTGATTGGTCGGTACGCGGTCTACAACTTTCGGGGTTCTTGCAAACTGTCTAGTGTATTCTGATTTCTGAACTAGTCGCTGGAGAGGTATTTTTGAGTTACAAAAGTAGGGATGTAACAATAACCAAAATATCGTGATATCATATCGTCAAAAGTCTCACAATAACCCAAAACCCAAACCCAACCCAAAACATGCTCCAGGTCCATGAACAGTTGATAGTCAAGATCAGTTAAATACAATCAATTCAGTCATTGTGTCCTTAGGCAAGACACTTCACCCACATTGCCTAGTATGAAAGTGGTGTGTGTGTGAGTGATGGTGGTTGGAGGGACCGATGGCCGCGCTTCTGTCACTGTGCCCCAGGGCAGCTGTGGCTACAATAGTAGTTTACCATCACCAGGTATAGAGTGAATGAATGAATGCTGAATAATGCTCTGTAAAGCGTCTTTGGGGACAGAAAATGTCTGTGAAAAGTGCTATATAAATAAAAGACTTACTTAATTTACAACTAGAAAAGCACTCAGAGAGCGCAGACCTCCGCCAAGGACTACCCCCGTTTTTTATATAAATTGCGATAAAATCAGTCTTCTGGATCAGACCCGGATCAGCCTTTGGAATATGAAAGAGGATCCCATTGTCCATCCCTGAGTCAAATTTCATGGGGTTTGGTCAATAATTAACTGAGATATTGAGAAACAAACCTTTTGGCCCCATTTACCACAATGTTAAGTAAAATTTCAAAGTGATCCAGAATCCAGGATTTCTTCCGGATCACCCCCAAAATGAAATCAGTTCTTCCTTTTCACATTTCCAACAAATCCTGAAAATTTCATCAAAATCGGTCCATAACTTTTTGAGTTATGTTGCTAACAGACAAACAAACAAACAAACAAACAGACAAACGCCGGCAAAAACATAACCTCCTTGGCAGAGGTAATAACATCGTGGGTCGTCACAATATATTGAATCACAAGTTCCTTTGCTTAAATTCATGGTTTTATAGCAGCAACAGCTTATACACATCAGAAACTACATATCCCATGATTCATTTCAGCGCAGACAACATGAAGAAATATGGTTTTACTTGAATTCTTGGGATTATAACGGAAATAATCACACCACAATCTTGTCAAGGTATTTTAAAAGCAAAAAAGTGTCCCATCTACAATTATATCAGCCTCTTCAAAATATCGTACGGTGAGATTTGGATATCGTTACATCCTTGGTATTAAACCTTTCTGTCTTTATGCAGACCAAACCAGACCAAGTTACAGGTCAGATCTGTGGAAAGGCGACACACTCACAGTCAGAATGCCAGTTTTTCTAGGTATTTTTGAGCTATAAAACCATCTGTAATTGAATAAATGTAAGGTAGATTTGTTTAATGTCACATTGTGGATCATCCCGGAGAAATCAGAAACAAGCAGGTGACGGACCCTCCACCGGAAAAGTTACACAATGCACCTTTAACTCCTTTGAACTTGCCCGGGTATTGCTTTTTTGCAGCGCACGGTTTTTTATTTACACAGTTAATATCTTCCCAGCACATCACATGAGTAACTGTCATTATGAACGGGAGTGACTCTGTGTTGGCTTTACATCAGACTGAAAAGATGGTTTGGCCCGAAGGCAGAGGAGTTAAAAGAGGAGTTAAAGGGACGGGTTATGTTAAAAGGAGAAAACTAATAATAACTCAGAGGGGATGACAGCTGAAGCAGTGTCGGTGTACGCGGATGAGGCGCCTATCTCCGCTGTCACATCAATCACACTCCGCTCGATCGGTTACACAACACAGGCGTGGCGCACAAACGCAGAACTGACAATAATATGACTTGATGTGTTTATATAAATCTACAGTTTCAATCAAAATCTGGAAGTACAGTAAGTGTTTGTGATTGTAATTGACTCTTTACCTCTTTTTACCTCTCGTTTTGTTTCATTCACACGTGTTTGAGGTTCACTTTATTACTAGTCTGTGTACATCTCCAAAGTTCAAAATGGTCTGTTCCACCTCGTGACATCATGAAGTGGTAGTTTGAGTTTACCAAATTATTATGCAAATTTCACTTAATTCTTAAGAAAAACTTAAACTTGAGAACTCAGCCTGAATATGGAAGGTTTGTGTGCGTGATTCATGATTGAACCAAGAGTTCAAAACCAGGACTAAACCAGGACTGAACCAGGACTAAACCAGGACTAAACCAGGTCTAAACCAGGACTGAACAAGGACTGAACCAGGACTGAACCAGGACTAAACCAGGACTAAACCAGGTCTAAACCAGGACTGAACAAGGACTGAACCAGGACTGAACCAGGACTAAACCAGGACTAAACCAGGACTGAACCAGGACTGAACAAGGACTGAACCAGGACTAAACCAGGACTGAACCAGGATTAAACCAGGTCTGAACCAGGACTGAACCAGGTATAAACCAGGACTAAACCAGGACTGAACCAGGACTGAACAAGGACTGAACCAGGACTGAACCAGGACTAAACCAGGACTAAACCAGGACTGAACCAGGACTGAACAAGGACTGAACCAGGACTAAACCAGGACTGAACCAGGACTAAACCAGGACTGAACCAGGACTAAACCAGGACTGAACCAGGACTAAATCAGGTCTAAACCAGGACTGAACCAGGACTGAACCAGGTCTAAACCAGGACTGAACAAGGATTAAACTAGGACTAAACCAGGTCTGAACCAGAACTGAACCAGGATTAAATCATGTCTAAACTAGGACTAAACCAGGACTGAACCAGGACTGAATCAGGACTAAACCAGGACTAAACCAGGACTGAACCAGGACTAAACCAGGACTGAACCAGGACTGAACAAGGACTGAACCAGGACTGAACCAGGACTAAACCAGGACTGAACAAGGACTGAACCAGGACTAAACCAGGACTGAACCAGGACTAAACCAGGACTGAACCAGGATTAAACCAGGTCTAAACCACGTCTAAACCAGGACTAAATCAGGTCTAAACCAGGACTGAACCAGGTCTAAACCAGGACTAAACCAGGACTGAACAAGGATTAAACTAGGACTAAACCAGGTCTGAACCAGAACTGAACCAGGATTAAATCATGTCTAAACTAGGACTAAACCAGGACAGAACCAGGACAGAACCAGGACTGAACCAGGACTGAACCAGGACAGAACCAGGACAGAACCAGGACTGAACCAGAACAGAACCAGGACTGAACCAGGACTAAACCAGGACAGAACCAGGACAGAACCAGGACTGAACCAGGACTGAACCAGGCCTAAATCAGAAATAGTCCCCGCAGGAGAAAGGACCGGCGCCGAGCTCTGCATCCAACAGTCTATGTGGACACACCTTCGGGTCCGTCTCGACACTCAGATGTGGTTTAGAATTGTTTTAGTCCTGTTTTAGTCCTGTTTTAGTCCTGTTTTTGTCCTGTTTTAGTCCTGTTTCAGTCCTGGTCCCTCATGTCACAGGACATTATAGGACAGTACTGCAGATATCATGAGCCTATTCAGGTTGTTTTCACCGTTGCCAGTAGCTCCGGTTTGACTTTTTATATATGTATGTATATGTACAGCGTACCCCCGTGTATCATGCCCACTACACCCATAATTGTGGCTACAGGAGTGATCTATCTGCAATGCAACGGCTCTTTATACTGTATTTCTGTATAATACGATGCTTTTATAACCATAAAATAGTTACTGAGGAGTGGATTGTTTTCAGGGGCACTACTGAAGGCCGAGGTGTGAAATGGACGCTCCACCACTGCATAATAACATACGCAGATTAGAAAATAGTGTAATATGGGCTCATTAAAGTTATTTATCTGCATTTATACAGTTACAGGAGTTTTTATTGCTAACAAAATGAAGATTAAGATCAATTTTATTATCCCCAAGGGGAGAAAGTCTTGGGCTCACTCCTGCATCTTAAAACACAGATACGCTCACACATGACACCGAATTCAACCAAAGGCGACTGAATCAGAACGGCTCACAAAGAACAAGGCAAAGTAAATGTCCGTTTTCTGATCTATTGTGTAATGTTGTTTCCTCATCACAAACAAACCTGCAGTTGTGTTTTGTTTCATTCACATGTTTAATTCATACACACCTGCAGATTTAGGCTGAGTTCTTCTCTCAAACAGTAAATACTCATTAATTTAAAAACTCATGACAGAGCATTTTGAGATTTGGAGATGTGCCCTGTGTTCGATTATCCTTCCAAATCAGTTTCCTGGGACGGCGCGACTCGGACCTCGGTGGCGGAAAAAGTATAACCGTGCAAGGATTCAGAGACAGAATCCAAGCTGCGGCCACTGTGACGTGTAAAAATGAAGTGTTTTCATTGTGTTTGGACATTTTGGTGCTTTAAATGACAATTTCAGGCACTTGTATCACTGCAGTACCTCACCGCGTCCGTGTCACTGCCTGTGGGTTTGGCAGTCGATGTTGTGGTGAGGCCTGATTCATCAGCCAGTTTTACTTCGGTTCACTTCGTACAAACAGTCTGATCTCGCAGCCTTAGATTTTGTTCACTCGACTGTAGGCGGGTACTTTTTTTTATTTAACCAATTGCTGCTATTTGGTCGTGATGTATGTAATGCGCCACTAACGGGGCAAACTGGTATATTAAGTTTTTCCCAAATCCCGTAGGAAGAAGCATAATAACGTCTTTCCCCTTGATAAAATTCACCAAACATTTTCTTTGTTCCAGCTTTAAATCCTCGATCTCGAGAATCGTTGACAACACAGAATGTATCACTCTTCATTGATTGGCCGGTGCCCGAACTCGCACTTCCAGGGTTTTTGCATCTATTGTATTTCGATTCAAATCAAATCAAATCAAAACTTTATTTATAAAGCACTTTTCATACAAAATGCAACACAAAGTGCTTTACAGTGATTAAAAACAGTCCCACATTTCCAACCACCCACCCACCAACCCAACCCCACACAATCAAACAACCCAAACACACACACTCACACACACACTAACATGCTAAAATACATAACCGGACATAATAAAATGTGAGGCTGAATACAGGCGAACCAGTTGAGAAAGATTCCTGACCTAGTCGCTGGAAAGAAATGAAATTGAGTGGAGGCACTAGGTGGCGCCAGCCTGACTAGTGGTGAGGCCAATATTGAACAAATACTTGATTTAACCGGCGTTAACGTCCCTAAGGTTGTAACGGAAGAGAAATCATAACATCAAGAAGTGCAAATTTCAAAAATGAAATTAAAGTGACAATGTTTTCATAAGATGAGGAAATAGTCATAGTCCACGCAAAATATAATAATACACTTCAAACTCGGACTTGACGTCAAATCCAAGGTCCAACTGGGAGTCAGAAGATAATCAAGCACAGGGACAGACAGACTAATAATACAGGGTTACTGAAACATATGTGAAAAATAATCCAGTTAAAGACAGATAACCCACTGCTTTATGTGTGTGTGTGTGTGTGTGTGTGTGTGTGTGCTGTGTGTGTGTGTGTGTGTGTGTCTGTGTGTAGCTGGAGTTCTGTTACAAAGAGAGGTTTGAGCTGAGCTGTACCAGGCACTGCCCTCTCACCACTGCTGTCTCTGCTATCACACACTCACACACTCATACACACACTCACACACTCATATATACACACGCGCACACACTCATACACACACACACACTCATACACACACTGCACTGCAAAAAAGATATGGGGCTTTCAGAAAAATGGCAATTTAAAACAAAATATTACATCTTTTGAATGGGAAAACTGTCTTCAAAATGTTGCATATAACAGGAAAGTGACTCGTGAACAGCTGCATACATTTAATTAATAGCTTTTTTTCACTTCGATTTTTCACATTGATTTGACTTTACATGCCACGCTTGTAATTTTCTTATAATGTTAAACCATTCAATTTAACATTATTCTATATAATTCAGTGGAAGTTTCATTTTTTAAGTTAAGAGCTAGTTTTACCTTTAGTTCAGTAGAGATTGACAATTCCTGAGCTGAAATTATCCAAATTATTCTAGTGAAGGAAAGACATGTCAAAGTCAGGCCCGGGAGCCAAATTTGGCCTGCGATATGATTATATTTGGTCCATGAGATCATATCAAATACGTATTAGAGCTGCCCACCGGCTACAGATCGACTATAGAGACAATATTTATTTAAAATGTTGTTATTATTTTATATTCTGCTTGTTCTGGATTCAATGTTTAAGCAAAACTATTATTAAACATTTATTTTAATAAGAAAAGGTTTAACATTACCTATCTCAAAAGAAGAGAACACATCAAAATTTTTTAATAAATATTTAGTTTGGCCCATGACTTAGTCCCAGTTTTTAAGTTTGGCCCTTTGTGAATTTGAGTTTGAAACTCCTGGTATAGAGTTTAAAAACACTTCCTGTATCACCACATGACATCACAAAGTGGAACAGAGTTTTCTGTTTGAGCGAAGAACTCAGTATGTAAATATGAAAGATCTGTGTGAATGAAACAAAACACAACTCCAGGTATCTTTTTGAGAAGGAAACAACATTATAACAGACCACAAAATTGCATAATATGGGTATTTTAATCATATTTTGAGAAGTTTTGACAAGGTTTATGAGTTAGATTATTTATCTTGTTTAACAGAGTTTTTCTTATCAGTCTCAGTAATTCAGATATTATTCCAAAATTAAACTCACACAAATTTAATGTTCAAGAAAATGTACTGAAACAAGCCAGAATTATGTTGTAACTGATGTTTTGTTCATGTTCTTGCAGTGTGATCGTTGGAACAAACCCAGTGCAGCCCTGAGCATCAGATAAGAGCTCTTTATTCCCCTATATGCACACACAGACGCACACACGAACACACACGAACGCACACACAACGCACACACAGACGCACACACGAACACACACGAACACACACGCACACACGCACGCACACACAGATGCACACACAGACGCACACATGAACGCACACACATGTTCTGGAGAGGCTACAACACCACGGCTCAAACAACTGACTTTTATAATGCTCGACCTAAAAAGGAGAAGCAGAAGTTTAAATGTGATTTGCGTTTTAAATTTGGTTGTTTTTCTCATGTGTTTGTTGTTTCAGATTATTGTCTCCATTGTTTTGATTTGATACGTGTGTTTTATACATGTTCAAAATACACAAAACACTAACTAAAATGTATTTTTGTTTTTACCCTCTTTTTCTTTTTCTTTTTTTTTACCTGAGTTTGCCGTGTATAACATATATATTTATATATATTTATACGTTTGTGCGTTTATATCAGACTCATGTGCTTGTGCGTTTTTATTTTTATGTGTATTTGTGTGGTTTTTGTGTGTATTTATGCTTTTGTATAAGATTCGTGTGTTTGTTTGTGTGTTTGTGTGTATTTGTATCAGACTTGTGTGTTTGTGTGTTTGTATATTTGTGTGTTTGTATCAGACATGTTTGTGTGTATTTGTATGTTTGTATATGTGTATTTGTATGTTTGTATATTTGTGTGTATTTGTATGTTTGTATATTTGTGTGTATTTGTGTGTTTGTATCAGACTCAGTTGCTTGTGCGTTTGTATTTTTATGTGTATTTGTGTATTTTTTGTGTGTATTTATGCTTTTGTATAAGATTTGTGTGTTGTTTGTATGTTTGTGTGTATTTGTATGTTTGTGTGTATTTGTATGTGTTTGTATGTATTGTTTGTATGTTTGTGTGTATTTGTGTGTTTGTATCAGACATGTGTTTGTGTGTATTTGTATGTTTGTGTGTGTATTTGTATGTTTGTGTGTATTTGTATGTTTGTGTGTATTTGTATGTTTGTGTGTATTTGTATGTTTGTGTGTTTGTGTGTATTTGTATGTTTGTGTGTTTGTGTGTATTTGTGCGTTTGTATCAGACTCGTGTGTTTGTATGTTTGTGTGTATTTGTGCGTTTGTATCAGACTCGTGTGTTTGTATGTTTGTGTGTATTTGTGCGTTTGTATTGTATTGTGTGTTTGTATGTGTGTTTGTGTGTATTTGTGCGTTTGTATCAGACTGGTGTGTTTGTATGTTTGTGTGTATTTGTGCGTTTGTATCAGACTGGGTTGTGTTTGTGTGTATTTGTGCGTTTGTATCAGACTCGTGTGTTTGTATGTTTGTGTGTATTTGTGCGTTTGTATCAGACTGGTGTGTTTGTGTGTATTTGTGCGTTTGTATCAGACTGGTGTGTTTGTGTGTATGTTTGTGTGTATTTGTGCGTTTGTATCAGACTGGTGTGTTTGTGTGTTTGTGTGTATTTGTGCGTTTGTATCAGGCTGGTGTGTTTGTGTGTTTGTGTGTATTTGTGCGTTTGTATCAGACTGTATGTGTTTGTGTGTTTGTGTGTATTTGTGCGTTTGTATCAGACTGGTGTGTTTGTGTGTATTTGTGCGTTTGTATCAGACTGGTGTGTTTGTGTGTATGTTTGTATGTGTTGTTTGTGTGTATTTGTGCGTTTGTATCAGACTGGTGTGTTTGTGTGTTTGTGTGTATTTGTGCGTTTGTATCAGGCTGGTGTGTTTGTGTGTTTGTGTGTATTTGTGCGTTTGTATCAGACTGGTGTGTTTGTATATTTGAGTGTATTTGTATGTTTGTGTGTTTGTGTGTATTTGTGCGTTTGTATCAGACTGGTGTGTTTGTGTGTGTTTGTGTGTATTTGTGCGTTTGTATCAGGCTGGTGTGTTTGTATATTTGAGTGTATTTGTATGTTTGTGTGTTTGTGTGTATTTGTGCGTTTGTATCAGGCTGGTGTGTTTGTGTGTTTGTGTGTATGTTTGTGTGTATTTGTGCGTTTGTATCAGACTGGTGTGTTTGTGTGTTTGTGTGTATTTGTGCGTTTGTATCAGGCTGGTGTGTTTGTGTGTGTGTTTGTATGTTTGTATGTTTGTGTGTATTTGTGCGTTTGTATCAGACTGGTGTGTTTGTGTGTATGTTTGTGTGTTTGTGTGTATTTGTGCGTTTGTATCAGACTGGTGTGTTTGTGTGTTTGTGTGTATTTGTGCGTTTGTATCAGACTGTGTGTGTTTGTGTGTATGTTTGTGTGTTTGTGTGTATTTGTGCGTTTGTATCAGACTGGTGTGTTTGTGTGTTTGTGTGTATTTGTGCGTTTGTATCAGGCTGGTGTGTTTGTGTGTTTGTGTGTATTTGTGTGTATTTGTGCGTTTGTATCAGGCTGGTGTGTTTGTGTGTTTGTGTGTATTTGTGCGTTTGTATCAGGCTGGTGTGTTTGTGTGTTTGTGTGTATTTGTGCGTTTGTATCAGGCTGGTGTGTTTGTGTGTTTGTGTGTTTGTGTGTATTTGTGCGTTTGTATCAGGCTGGTGTGTTGTGTGTGTGTGTTTTGTGTGTATGTTTGTGTGTATTGTTGCGTTTTGTATCAGGCTGGTGTGTTTTGTGTGTGTGTTGTGTGTGTGTGTGTTGTGTGTATTTGTGCGTTTGTATCAGACTGGTGTGTTTGTGTGTATGTTTGTGTGTTTGTGTGTATTTGTGCGTTTGTATCAGACTGGTGTGTTTGTGTGTATGTTTGTATGTTTGTGTGTATTTGTGCGTTTGTATCAGACTGGTGTGTTTGTGTGTTTGTGTGTATGTTTGTGTGTTTGTGTGTATTTGTGCGTTTGTATCAGGCTGGTGTGTTCATGTGAGATGAGAGGCTCCTTCAAACACAGAGGTCTTCGGGCTTTGATCCACCTGCACCTGCAGCACTGTTACACAACACAACACAACACAGACGCACTGTCATCAACTCTGATGTGAAATATGTGTTTCGGCACAAGCAGAATTTGAGTGACTGAATACTACTACTGCTACTAATAATAATACATATAGATATTTTATATAGAGCTACTGTATTTTCCGGGTTATTAGACGCGCTCTTAAGCCTCCAACCCCATTAAAAAACGATTGCACGCCCACAATCCAGAGCGTCCTATACACGAATCCACTAGA
Source organism: Boleophthalmus pectinirostris (assembly GCF_026225935.1). NCBI lineage: Eukaryota > Metazoa > Chordata > Actinopteri > Gobiiformes > Gobiidae > Boleophthalmus > Boleophthalmus pectinirostris. The sequence goes on from NW_026571133.1 coordinate 4,264,567, forward strand.
GCAGGGGTGTCAAACTCATTTTGGTCCGAGGGCCGTATCCAACCTACTTTGATCCCAAAGGGGCCGGATCAGAAAACTCATGACATATAAACCCCAAAAATAACAATAATTTCAAATATTTGTGCAGAGAAACGCAAATCTATTACAGAAATCTTTTTTAATTGATGAACTCTTTCTTTTACAAAATATTAAAATATTATGAAAAAAATGCTATTTCAACACAATGTTTTAACATGAACTTGTATGTAAATAGGAATAAGTCAATTTTTGTTGTAAAATCCTGCACTCAGCTCCACTTTTCTCATTTTGGACATTTTTCTGATGAGGGTGTCACGGTCAACAGTCAAAACGATCGTCCTTTAAGAGCGTTTGGAAAGAGACAAGTCTTCATTTGTGCTGCTCTGGTGGGAGGGGCCACGTACAGAGACGCTGGAGACGCTGCTGTGATAAACACCGCAGAAAATTACCAATATTTTAATAGAAAATATAATTAAAATATTTTTGTAGAAAATCAGCCGAGGGCCAGATTAAAGGTCTTGGAGGGCCGGATCTGGCCCCCGGGCCTTATGTTTGACACCTGTGCACTAGGGTGTCCCAGCACTACTTCAGTAAATCTACAAAGCCGCACCACCAGCAGCGCACGCAAACACACGGAGCAGACAGCGACCGCACAGCGAAAAAACACCCACAGACACACTCATCACTCCACGCCGACGAGGAACGGAACGGAGGAACGAACCGAAAAAGCGAGTGCAATGTGCCACTTCTAGACACGACTGAACAACTGAGTCACTGCGAACACGCCGACAATCCAGCGATCCCAGACAGCACCTCCCTACACGCCACAACTGAACAAAGCCCAGAGTCACCGTGAACGAACAAACAAACAAAACCACTCACCCATCCAACTGTTGTGTTTCCTTTAAAGTCCAGTGCGGTTTATTTGTGAAAAAAGTTCGAAAATAGACAATTTAATGACAATGCTCCTTATAATCCAGAGCGTCTAATGTTTTGTTTTGTTTTTATTGCATTTATCAATACATCAATAATCAGGGTTGAACAGCAAAATGTATAAACGAGAAGGAGAAACAGCTACAATATGGTTAAATTAGAGCAAAAGAGCCGAAACTGAAAATGCTAAATAGTTATGATTAGACTAATGGAGTTTGCTGACTAAAGATATAAACTGTCAGAACAAATGTGTCACTTTTCCTTAAGTGATCAAAGCCTGTCATTTAAAAACTGATTCTGCAATTTAAATGAAATAATTTGACACGTTTTCACTCAGTGTTCCGCCTGCAGGATCAATAGTGGCCACAGAGGACGTGTTTTGACAGTGACTTTTGAGTACTCTGCAGGTGTGGCTGCTGTGAGCAATTATTAGTGGTAAAAGTATTTAAATAGTAAACAAGAAAGAACAATTGTTAAGTCGATTTGAGTAGCTCTGTTCCCTTGTTGCTTCTCATTGTTCCCATGGGAATTGTTTCCAAAATATCTGGGACATCACAAAATGAAGCTTTAATGTGAGACAGGAAATCCTCGTGGTAAAATAAACAGACTTTCTATTAAAGATTCTGTATGGATATAGAGGAAATACACTGTGCACGTAAGGATGCAGATGTTAGTACTTTGCCTGGAATATTCCAAAGTATAGCTTTAAATTTAATTCCATGGATGCAAGTCTGATGCCACACAGCAAGTTACAGGTCAGATCCAAGGGTGGAGGTTTGCGTTTTAATGGTGGGAAAATGTCACAACTAATATTTGGGGAAGACAAAATAGTCCCTACCAATAGTTGCCATTTTATTTTAATAAACAAAAATATATACATTAAGTCTGATATTTTTCCAAACGCAATAGTATTAATTTAACGTGTTTTACTTCACTTTTTTTTTTATTAGATGTTTTGAGATGTATTCAGTGATATGACGACAGGGTTACTCCTGCCGCTGTTTCATTGGCTGCAACAGAGTGATGTCATTAGTGGGTCTGTCACCTGCCTGTTTCCATGGAGATGTTATGACTTTGCCTGGAATGTTCCGCAGTATGATATTAAACATTTCTGTCAATTCATTCATCAAAAATACAATTCTCTGTGTATAGGGTTACGTCTCCGCAGATCTGACCTGTAGTTGTTTTATTTTTGATATTCTAGACCAGACAGGAGTCAGGAGCCTAAACTCATGGATCTATTAAAAATAACTGGATACAGTATTGCTGCTTGTAGCTGCCTCCAGTTGACATAGTGGTCAACTCTGGAACTTCAGAGGAAAAAATCCCAAGATTTTTCTCACTGAGCACAATGTGATCACAAACTGCTCGTGTTCGTCTGACAGGGACCTACAACTTTCAAAAATCTCGGATTTGTTGGCGATTTTTACCTATTTTTAGATCATAAACTTTTTCTCAGCTTAAAATCCTTCAGTTGTCTTAAAAACGCTTTATATTTGTTCGGTCCTGCTCCGCTCTAGCTCCTCTCGCTCTGATTGGTCAAAGCGATCACGTGATACACGAGCCTGTGCTCCGTGTGTGCGGTCGTGTGCATTCGCGTGTGCCTGTGGGAGAAAAGAGCACTACTGCACACGCTCAGTCGGTCCACAGCCATCAGAAGAACCTCGCCGGGCTAAAGGTGAATCTGGACTCATGCGCCATTGACCTCGGCCCATTGACTTGAATGGGCGTCCATTTTGGAACCTGGGGGCTTGCCTAAACTGGGGAAGCGTCAGGACAGGGCCGCACCTGAAGATGTCGGCTTGAGCAGGTGTGAGTGAAGACGCTGCACCAAACTTTGAAAAACTTTTCTAAAAGAACTTACTTAGCTTCATCTTCAATTAAACTTGTCTTATGAGTCGCGACTATCAGCACAAGTGCACCTCCCAAACAGAGCTCTACTCGTGCACTGTGAGCAGCACGACTCTACTGACAATATTATATGGAAAAATATACGGACATGACCTCACAAATATCTCATCACCAACAAGCAAAGGGAAATCTGCTACAAACTTCTACATCGCTGTTATCCACTAAAGCAGAGGTGTCAAACTCATTTTGGTCCGGGGGCCGTATCCAAGCGACTTTGATCCCAAAGGGGCCGGATCAGAAAACTCATAGCATATAAACCCCAAAAATAACTATAAATTCAAATATTTGTGCAGAGAAACACAAATCTATTACAGAAATCTTATTTATTTATTTATTTATTTGAGACAGGGACAGTGCACAATTTTTGCATTTTACCTTAACAGGAGAGATGCATTGTACATCAGGTTGTAGCATCAGTGCTAATTTCCACCTGTCGTCCCTGGACAGATTCATTGAACTGATTGTATTTAACTGACCTTGACTATCAACTGTTCTGGAGACCTGTAGCATGTTTTGGGTTGATGAGGGAAACCGGAGGAAACCCATCCAGACACGAGGAGAAACATGCAAACTCCACACAGAAAGGCCTGGGTGACCCGGGGATCGAACCCAGAACCTTCTTGCTGTGAGGCATGAGTGCTAGCCACTTGATGAACTCTTTCTTTTACAAAATATTATATTATGAACAACCTGAAACTTTAAGAAAAATGCAGTTTCAACACAATGTTTTAACATTAACTTGTATGTAAATAGGAATAAGTCCATTTTTCTTGTAAAATCCTGCACTCGGCTCCACTTTTCTCATTTTTAACATTTTGTTGATGAGGGTGTCACGGTCAACAGTCAAAATGATCGTCCTTTAAGAGCGTTTGGAAAGAGACAAGTCTTCATTTGTGCTGCTCTGGTGGGAGGAGCCACGTACAGAGACACTGGAGACACCGATATGCTACATTACCAATATTTGAATAGAAAATATAATTAAAATATTTTAGTAGAAAATCAGCTGAGGGCCAGATTAAAGGTCTGTTTGACACTCCTGCGCTAAACAATCATCTTAGAAGGACAATGGACACAAACTTTACATTTTGTGAACTGAAAAATGAAACCACCTCTCACTTATTTTGGACCTGCCCAGACTCTGTGTGTTTTTGGAAAGAATTCATAAAACATAAACACAACTTCTTATCCCATTTGACCCTTTCTTATAAAGATGTGCTGTTTGGTTTTTACAGTGTGCATCATACAAGAAGTAAACAATATCATATCATGAATCTGTTAATCAAGTAACCGATCAGTTGGTTTCATGTGGGGGTTAGCTGATAATGTCCCCACCAAAGCTGAGACCAAACCTCCACACTTGATCAGATCTGTGGAGAGAAATGTCCTTGCTCACAGTAAGAATGTACTTTATGTATTTATGTATGTAAGATATTTTCTAAAATGCTATATTTTCACAAACTTATTAACAAGTTTTACAAGTTTCACTTTTGTTTTGACGCTGTGAGACTACCAACCATTTGCTCTCTGTGCTAAGTCACTCCCCCTTCAGAGCACAACACAATCGGTGTGCATCTCGCTAATGAAACTACTGCACATCGCATCAGGATTGTGAAGTTGCAGTGTACAGTTTTCCATCATGTTTTTGTATACTTCTTCCAGTTAACAGTAAGGAGGGTTTGAATAGGACGCAGCAGAGATCACTAAATTACTCAGACATGCATGGACGGCATCTAAAACCTCGTCTGGCATCTTTTTGACAAGGGAACGACGTTACAACATGGTAGAAAGCTAAAAAAAAAGACAAGATTTTACATAATACCCGCTCTTTAACCTTTCTTTAATGTACATAATCCTGTTTGTGATTACAGACCATTTTTATTAGAATTTTCTAATTTCCTGTTTCCTGAAAGTAATTTGTTTCTGGAGGCCATCATCACGGCCCATACAAAAACATTCTAGTCCAGTTTTTTTCCTTTATTTCTCCTGCACTTTTCTCAGACAAAATGGGTCAAAGTGGTTTCCATCAGAATCTGTTTGAATGAAAATGTAAACTGTGATTTCCGGGCCTGTGTTGTGTCACGTCTTCCCTGATTCTGAGCCCTTTGTTTGGGGGGTGTGAGTGACCCGTCCCCCGCTAAGAACCATCCATTCAGCCTTTATGTGGAGCTGTGATGAGGCTTATAACCAATGCATGATGGGAAATCGGGGGCACAAACACATTCAGAAAATCAACTGCTGACCTATTTGCGTTGTTGTTTTGTGTAATGTCTGGACTTAAAGCGAACCTATATCACAAAATTGACTTTTCCAGAGGTTCTAACCATGTTTTAGTTGTTTTCCTTTCTCATTTACCCACTCAAAGTTGTATTTGAAGTAATTTGTGCATGTTTGAGTGATCTTTATTCCACTGGTACATGCCCACTTCTCTGCGCATTCTCCAATTTTATCTTCTTTATCAATGATACTCGAAGGTTTCAGCAGTGTTGTTTAGTTTTTTGGGGCACCACGGTTTTCTAATGTGGAAGTCAGCAAAGTTCTTTCTCTTATTGAGTTGTTTTGGATGAATATTGCAATTTAAAACTTTTAAATTCTAACAAAATTATCCACAGGGGTCATAACTTTATAAAAGATAAGATAAGATAAGATAAGATAAGATAAGATAAGATAAGATAAGATAAGATAATCCTTTATTGTCTCCCATGGGAGAAATTTGTCTTGGGACAGGGGGTCACATGCTTTATCAAAAAACAGGACAACACAACACAAAGCAGCACATAAACAAACACCATAAAACAAAGTAAATATGAGACCAGTCTGACCACGAGTGATGCACCAACAGGACCCTTAAATTATCCTTAACAGGCAAACCCTTGCATTCTTCTGTTCTATTAATTATTGCACATTCCCTAAGCCTATGTGCAGTTTTAGTTATAATTATTGCACATTCCCTAAGCCTATGTGCAGATTTAATTATTGCACATTCCTTAAGCCTATGTGTAGCTTTAATGGCACATTCCCTAAGCCTATGTGCAGTTTTGATTGCACATTCCCTAAGCCTATGTGCAGTTTTGATTGCACATTCCCTAAGCCTATGTGCAGTTTTAGTTATAATTATTGCACATTCCCTTAGCCTATGTGCAGATTTAATTATTGCACATTCCTTAAGCCTATGTGTAGCTTTAATGGCACATTCCCTACACCTATGTGCAGTTTTGATTGCACAATCCCTAAGCCTTTTATAATTATTTTTTAACTGCATTATCTGAGTTTAGCAGTTTAACAGCTAGTGGCACAAAAGAATGTTTGAATCGGTTCAGTTTACAGTTTGGGAACCTGTACCTTCTGCCTGATGGCATCAACTCAAACTGACTGTGAAGAACATGGGTTGGGTCATTGATCACCTTCCTGCTGAGCTTCCTAACAGTCTCCTCAAAAAGTTGCTGAAGTGAGCTTGGGGCCACACCCATTATTTTACCTGCTCTTTTAGTCAAGGTAAAAATCTGTGCTTTAAGTTTGACAAAAACAATAGGTCTTCTTTAAAATGCAAAACAATATCAATAGTAGGTTTGTAGTCCAGTGAGGTTCATTTGGTCTTATGATGATTTATGTTATTTGGTTCTTTTTTCAGACCAAGAGTTTGTTTTCATACCTGACAGTTTCGACTGGTCCTCAGTGGTCACATGATGTTGCTGTGACGTGTCCAGTCAGCTGATTTAAACAGGCGTCTAACTACCGGTGGAGGCAGGACGACAGCGCCATCTGCAGTCCGACTTCCTCAGGACAGTATCCCAGGTGTGTGAGAGTAAAAAAGCCCCCTCGTCCAGGTTTTATAAACAGGGAGGGCGTTCAGTAGCCTGATTCATCAGCCGGTTTTACTTCGTTTCACTTTGTACAAACCGTCTGACCTCGCAGCTTTAGATTTCGTTTGCTCCACGGTAGGCCGGTACTTTTTTTATTTAACCAATTGATGCTATTTGGTCGTGACGTATGTAATGCGCCACTAACTAGACTAACTGGTATATTAAGCTTTTCCCAAATCCTGTAGGAAGAAGGGCAATAACGTCTTTCCCCTTGATAAAATTCACCAAACATTCTCTTTATTCCGGCTTTAAATCCTCGATCTCGAGAATCGTTGACAGCACTGAATATATGACTCTTTGCTGATTGGCTGGTGTCCGAACTTGCACTTCTGGGGTTTTTACAAACCGTCTATTGTATTTTGATCCCTGACCTAGCTGCTGGAGAGAAACGTGGCTAGGCGTTCAGTACACGAAAGAAGGAACACAGAACAGAATACGAGAAGGAAACAGCGAAGGCGAAACATGAGCAACAAAACACAAAGCAGAACAGGAACAACTTAAATCAGCCGTTTCTGACACTGTAAAGAGAACCACATCATGGACTAGGACGGAGCAAACATCATTGGGACAGAGGAAAACAAACATCGCTGGATCAAAGAGGTAATCGAAATACAGAAACGTGCCCATGGGACGATAAACCGGGACGAGGGGGCTTTTTTACTCTCACACACCTGGGATACTGTCATGAGGAAGTCAGACTGTAGATGGCGCTGTCATCCTACCGCCACCAGTTGGAAAACAGCACCAAAACCTGTTTAAATCAACTGACTGGACACATCACAGCAACATCACGTGACTCTGAGGAAGACCACAGAGACCAGTCGAAACTGACAGGTATGAAAACAAACTCGGTCTGAAAAAAAAAACCTAACAACATAAATAGTAGGTTTAGGTCAGTAGTTATATACTTATGGAAATAAATCATTTTCCCACACTTATTTAATGAGAGGAAATACCATAAACAGGGTGAAAACAGAACTAGTTTATTTTAAAGGTCACACAGACCTGCATATTTAGACCGAGTTCTTCTCTCAAACTGAAAACACTCCCACTCCCCCTACATGACACGTGTCACAAGGTGGAACAGAGCATTTTGAGCTTTAGAGATTACACCAGGATTACAGATAACATGTGTGAATGAAACAAAACACAACTCCAGGTCTGTTTTGGAGGAAGTAACAACATAATAATATGGTTTAAAGCTCTCAAGAATCCTTTAAGTTTAACTAACAATAATCTTCTATCTTAAATCAGCCCCATACATGCTACTACTACTACTACTACTACTACTACTACTACTATCTCTCTATCTTGTACTATCTCTTACTATCAGCTCCATACAAAAGGCAATCAAAACAGAGAACTCTAGAGTGACACTGTCTGGAGGAAGGGAGCAGTGCATTGAAGGGGTCACGTTATATAACAGGCCTGTGTGTTTATCTCAAAAGAGGATGTGAAAGATGAATGTAGTTGGACAAATACTACTACTACTACTCATGTTTACATAATAGATATTGTACTACTATAGGCAACATTATTACAACATTTACTACTACTACTACTACTATTATTATAGGAACGGGAACTACTACTACTACTATTATAACTAGCTGATGTATGTGGCACCTAGTAGAATGATTACTACTACTGCTACGACTACAACTACTAAAATAATAATACCACCAATTAGAGACTAGTAAAAGTGTAAAGTGTGTGGTATGTGCCACTGGAAATACTTGACCTGAAGCTTACAATACCCAACAATATTATCATCTACTACTACTACCATTACTACTACTACTACTATCACTGCCACTGCTACTACCACCACTACTACCACTACTACAACCATCACTACTACCACCACTACTACTACTACTACCACCACTACTACCACCACTACTACTACCACTACTACCACCACCACTACAACCACCACTACTACCACCACTACCACTACTACTACTACTACCACCACCACTACCACCACTACTACCACCACTACTACCACTACTACAACCACCACTACTACCACCACTACTACTACTACTACCACCACTACTACACTACCACACTACTACCACCACTACTACCACCACTACTACTACTACTACCACCTACTACCACCACTACTACCACCACTACTACCACACTACTACACTACCACCACCACTACCACTACTACCACCACTACTACTACTACTACCACCACTACTACCACCACTACTACTACCACTAATACTATTACCACCACTACCACTACCACTACTACCACCACTACCACTACCATTACCACCACTGCTACTGCCACTACTACCACTACCACTACTACCACCACTACCACTACCACTACTACCACTACCACCACTACTACTACCACCACCACTACCACTACTACCACTGCTACTACCACTACCACCACTGCTACTACCACTACTACTACCACTACCACTACCACCACTACTACCACGACTACTACCATTACCACCACTGCTACTACCACTAATACTACTACTACTACTACTACTAATACTACACGATGAATGGCCAATTAAAGACTAGTAAAACATGCCTGGTGTGTAAAGTGTGTGGTATGTGTCATTGGAAATACTTGACTTGAAGTTTAAAATAACCAATAATATTATCTACTACTGCTACTGCTACTGCTACCACTACTACCACTACCACTACTACCACATTAATACTACACGATGTATGACCAATTAAAGATGAGTAAAACATGCCTGCTGTGTAAAGTGTGTGGTATGTGTCACTGGAAATATTTGAGCCTTAAAATAACAAACATACTATCTACTACTACTACAACTACTACATTATAATAATAATACTACACGACCAAAGGCTAATAAAAACTATTAAATTATATGTAGCGTGTAAAGTGTGTGATATGTGTCATTTGAAATACATGCACTATTAACCTGAGGCTTAAAATAACTATCTACTACTGCAACTACTGGTACTACTGCTACTACTACTGTTACAACAACTACTACTTCAAGTACAACTACTACTTCAACTATTTCTTCAACTACAACTACTACTTCAAGTACACCTACATCTACAACTACTATTTCAACTACAACAACAACTTCAACCACAAATACTACTTCAACTACTATTTCAACCACAACTACAATCACAAATACTACTTCAACTACCATTTCAACTACAACTGCTATTTCAACTACTATTTCAACTACAACTGCTATTTCAATTACTATTTCAACCACAACTACTATTTCAGCTACTATTTCAACTACTGTTTCTACTGCTATTTCAACTACAAATACTATTTCAACTTCAATTACTACAGCTTCAACCACAACTACTACTTCAACTACTATTTCAACTACTACAACTTCAACCACAACTGCAACTACTATTTGAACTACAACCACCATTTCAACTACAGCTACTAAAACAACAACTACAACTTCAACCACAACTACTGCTTCAACTATTATTTCAACTACAACTACAACTTCAACCACAACTACTATTTCAACTACAACTGCTACTTCAACCACAACTGCTATTTCAGCTACTATTTCAACTACAACTACCATTTCAACTACTACTACAACTATTACTACAACTACTACAACTACAACCACATCTACTACTTCAGCTACAACTACAACTACTATTTCAACTACTTTTTCAACTACAACTACTATTTCAACTACTTTTTCAACTACAACTACCATTTCAACTACTTTTTCAACTACAACTACTATTTCAACTACTTTTTCAACTACAACTACTATTTCAACTACTTTTTCAACTACAATTACCATTTCAACTACTTTTTCAACTACAACTACTATTTCAACTACTACTACAACTATTACTACAACTACTACAACTACAACCACATCTACTACTTCAGCTACAACTACAACTACTATTTCAACTACTTTTTCAACTACAACTACTATTTCAACTACTTTTTCAACTACAACTACCATTTCAACTACTTTTTCAACTACAACTACTATTTCAACTACTACTACAACTATTACTACAACTACTACAACCACAACTACTACTTCAGCTACAACTACAACTACTATTTCAACTACTTTTTCAACTACAACTGCTATTTCAACTACTTTTTCAACTACAACTACTATTACTCAACTACTTTCAACTACTTTTCAACTACAACTACATTTCAACTACTTTTTCAACTACAACTACTATTTCAACTACTTTTTCAACTACAACTGCTATTTCAACTACTTTTTCAACTACAACTACCATTTCAACTACTTTTTCAACTACAACTACCATTTCAACTACTTTTTCAACTACAACTACTATTTCAACTACTTTTTCAACTACAACTACCATTTCAACTACTTTTTCAACTACAACTACAACTACTATTACTACTAAAACTACTACTATAACTACATCTTCAACCATAAGTACTATTTCAATTACTATTTCAACTAAAACTACCATTTCTACTGCTATTTCAACTACAAATACTATTTCAACTTTAATTACTACTACAACAACTACCACTTCTACCACGACTACTATAAACTACAACTACTATTTCAACTACTACAACCACAACTAGTATTTCAACTACTACTTCAACAAGTATTTCAACTACAACAACAATAATAATACCACATGATGAATGACCAATTAAAGACTAGTAAAACATACCACTGGAAATACTTGCACTTTTGACCTGAGACTTAAAATAACAAACACATCTACTACTACTACTACTACTCCTACTACTACTTACTACTACTACTACTACTCCTACTCCTACTCCTACTACTACTACTCCTACTACTCCTACTACTACTCCTACTACTACCTACTCCTACTTCTCCTACTCTACTCCTCCTACTCCTACTTCTACTCCTACTCCTCCTACTCTACTCCTACTCCTCTACTACTCCTACTACTCCTACTCCTCCTACTCCTACTCCTACTCCTACTACTACTCCTCCTACTCCTACTCCTACTACTACTACTCCTACTCCTATTCCTACTCTCTTCCTACTCCTACTCCTCCTACTCCTACTCCTACTACTACTCCTACTACTCCTACTCCTACTCTACTCCTACTCCTACTACTACTCTCCTACTTCTACTCCTACTACTCCTCCTACTTCTACTCCTCCTACTTCCTACTACTCCTACTCCTACTACTACTCTACTACTACTACTACTCCTACTACTACTCCTACTACTACTACTACTACTACTACTCCTACTCCTCCTACTACTCCTACTCCTCCTACTTCTACTCCTACTCTACTCCTACTACTACTCCTACTTCTACTCCTACTACTCCTCCTACTTCTAGTCCTACTCCTCCTACTTCTACTCCTACTCCTACTCCTACTCCTACTCCTACTACTACTCCTACTCCTCCTACTACTCCTCCTACTCCTACTACTCTACTCCTACTCCTACTACTCCTCCTACTCCTACTCCTACTACTCCTACTACTACTCCTACTACTCCTCCTACTACTACTCCTACTCCTTCTACTCCTACTCCTACTTCTACTACTTCTACTACTACTACTCCTACTTCCTACTCCTCCTACTACTCCTACTCCTACTACTACTCCTACTCCTACTCTACTCCTACTACTCCTACTACTCCTACTCCTCCTACTACTACTACTACTCCTACTCCTACTCCTACTCCTACTACTCCTCCTCCTACTCCTACTACTACTCCTACTACTACAGGTACAACTTCAACTACTACTTCTACTTCTACTACAACTACAACTGCAACTACAACAATACAAGTTAATTGACCGATTTAGGAGTGGTAAAACATGCCTGCCGTATAAAGCATGTGGCATGGTCCACTGGAAGCACATGCACTATTGACCTGAGCCTTAAAATAACACACACTCTCACACAAACTATCACACACTCTGTCAGATTGTGCAGATCTGAATGAGGAGGCGGCGCGCTGACGTCATTTGTTTTAGTAGTGCTTATCCGCGTGTTGTGTTTAGCTTGGACGGAGTTGATAAAACTACTTTCCCGGAAGAATAAATAGAGTATCAAGTTCCTATTGAGATACGGCGTGACCCGGAGTGTGCCAGCGTCAGTCCGACAGGCAAAAGTGACCTCATAACTCGTGTTTAAACGTCCTACATGACGCAAAATTGACTCTTTGTAAGATTTAAAGGTGCATTGTGTAACTTTTCTGGTGGAAGGTTCGTCAAATGTTTTTCTCCATGGAGATGTTACTGCTTTGTCTGGAATGTTTCACAGTTTGATTATGGTATTAACTAGAGCCCGACCGATATGGACTTTGTTGTGGCCGATATGATACCGATATAATGGGAGTTGGCGCTGCCGATATAATCGCCGTTATATTTAGTGATGTAAAAATTCACTGTAAGTCTTGAACTGTTTAAAAAACTTAGGTTTGGCTCTGGTGGTTTTTAAACTGGGTTTATTTAGGCAACATTTATTGTTATTCTGACTCTTTACATGATCTGTCATAGGACTAAAGCAGGTCTAAGGCAGGTCTAAAGCAGGACTAAACCAGAACTGAACAAGGACTGAAAAAGGACTAAACCAGGACTAAAACAGATCTAAACCATTTGTAAAACAGGACTAAACCAGAACTGAACCAGGACTGAGTGTCGGGACTCGGTCTCTATCTCTCTCCCTCTCTCAAGCCCAAGATTAGTCCTGGTTTATTTATTTTATGCTGAATATACATATGCACGTTTTTTTTACCCTATGCTCACGCATATTTTTGAAAGTTTCGTTTTTAGAAGCTGCAGCTGTCAAACAACCATGAATCTGCACGCGGCGTGAAGAGAAAAAAAAGTGTGAGAAAGAGAAAACACAGCTCCCAATAAGGAGCAGGCTCCCGTCGTTCACTTAGCCGATAGCTGATATGCTTCCAGGTGCTCATATCGGACGATAATATCGGTCGGCCGATATATCAGTCGGGCTCTAGTATTAACCCTTTTTATGTTCATACAAACCAAGTTACAGGTCAAATCTGTGGAGACTCGACCCCGCTCACAGTCAGAATGCCTGTTTTCTAGGTATTTCTAAGCGATAAAACCACCTGTAATTAAATACATGTAATGTAGAGCTGTTTAACGTCATACTGTGGACTCCAGAAAAGTTACACAATACATCTTTAAGCCATGTTATAATGTTGTTACCGTCTCAGAAACATTGCGTGTCAAATGAATGAAGTGAATGAAACAAAACACAACTCCAGGTCTGTTTGTGATGAGGAAACAACATCATAAAATACTTTTCTATTAGATCAGAAAAATGTAATATGAAAGCTTTAATTACTGGGTTGACTGATTACTCTAGTTATCTGATTTCACTGGCCTTGAACATGTACCCTGCTGTTTACTTGACATTCCAATAATCTAATAATTCCAGAAATTAGATTATGATAAGATTTCTGGTGCATGCAAACACAGCCAGTGATACGGAGATCTTAAAGGGCCCATATTAGGTTATTTTCTGATCTTCTGATATAACATACCTGGAGTTGTTTTGTAGTTTTGTTTCATTCACACATTTAAAACACAAAAAACAGGAAGTGCTCCATTGTGTTTTTAAAGGAATACCAGCTTGAAGGCTCTCCTGGCTTGAAAGTCCCAGCTCGAACGTCCCCCTGCCCACGGTAACTGTTGTGCCCGGGAGAGGGGGGACGTTCGAGCCGGCCTTTAGTCGTCCGCGTCGCTGTGATTGAGTTAGAAAATCAGTTTCTATATCATAATAAAATGAAATGTGAATATAGCGAGACTAAATGTTGGGCCTTGTTTATATCATTTTACCAGTCTTCACAAAGCGGCACACATTTTTTCAGTTTGTAATATCATTTTAATCCTCATTTGCTCGCAGAAGTTTACTATGAAATCGTATTTTAAATCATTTTTTCTTGTTCCCCATGTCCTGTAGCATCTGTAAATGTTGATTTGGGAAGAAATATAAATTATTTCCTTACCTGCTGGTCATGAAAATAATTTGTGAATTTGTTCAAAACTCATTCAGAATCACTTTTAGGAAGATTTAACTATGTGTTTGAGTGATTCATGAAATTGACAGACTGTACCAGATATGTTAAACTCAAATTTGGCGAAATCATATCAAATATATATGTAATATGCTACAGGGAGACTATAGGCGAGTTTCATTGTTGACAAAAGCGCGTTGCATGCTGGGAATTATTTTGGTCGGCAGTAAGAAACACTAATTCAACATGACGGACGGAACGAGAAAGCACGTAAAGGGTATTGATCCCGGTTATTTATCCACTCTAACGGCAGAGGACCCAAGACCATTTGACCAGAAATTGGTCATAAGCATCGATGGAGCCAAATCACCCTTTTCAACCCCGACAAAAGGTGGAACAAACCAAATTTCTGGTCAGAATCGCCAACTACCTGGACAAATATTCACTTTGGTGATATCCACAATGACTTGGTGGAAACTCCTGGGCCATTCACAGCAGAAAAGATGAAAACCTCCAAGAGTCTCGATGTGTTGTTGAACTTGTTGGAGTCCACGGTTT
>NW_026571133.1:4284862-4364862 GCF_026225935.1 Boleophthalmus pectinirostris
GCTACTGTTGCCCCATTTTCCAAATCCATGCACCGCTCACTGTTCAGCAAACCAACGTGAAAGCTACATTTCCATAATTGTGTATTTCCAGTTGTCTCTTCACGTTAAATGAAAATGACTGTTCTAAAAAGAGCTCTGGGGCAGTTTGCATGATTACACCCTCCAGTGCACCGTGTCCTGATACAATGGACACAGGCATTAAAGGCTCTACCTGGTTTTTACAACTTAAAAACAAAAACAACAACAAAAAAGCAGAACTATTTTAAATGGTTTACAATGGTCCAAACTTCTTCCTCACTTTCCTATTGCATCCTAATGTCGTAATTATTCACCATGATGAGTTTATAAGCGCTTTTCACAACCTTCATAGACCAAAAAATAACATGCAAATGGTGCACTTCCTTCTCTTGGTACAGCCCCTTTAACACTAGACAAATTCTGGTACTTTTACTCTCTCCACTTTCTTGCATACATTATAACTGCAGTTTTATCCTGAAATTTGAAAGAATAATAAACAAACTAACTGCAGATATTGATATTTTGCAGCTGATGTCATCAATATTCCTTGGGGGTGTGACGCTAACTGTGGGCACTGCTCTGTCTGAAGCTTTAGAGTCGAGTCTGAGCTATAATTTAACACCGGAACTAGTTTTTCAGTTCAGACTTTTTGTTGAACTGCTTTTCACGACTTTCCGAGACCAGTGACCGTAAAGCTATCAACAACTAGCATGCTAACACACACTTCCTTTCTTCCTTCCTTTTATGTACAGTATTTTGTAGTTTATCGTGAAATGTTAAAGAATAGTAAACACACCAACTGCATATACAAGCGAAACTAACAGTGTAAAACCTAAATGTTTGAGGAACAAAAACAGACTTGTGTAACAGTTTTGGTTAACACAGTCCATTTTTGCATAATTTAACTCAATATTTCTGTGTCCTACTTCCCTTTTTTGGTTAAATGAAGCAACACGTGCACATGCAGAGCTGCAGACCTGAGTGCGAGAAATTTACGATACTAAACTCACTATAAAGCTATTTTTGTTTTTTGCAGTGCTATGTAGTTTCCTGTATTTTGAGCTGTGGTGGGCTCAGAGTCTGCAAGTCCTTCTCTGCTGGCCTAAAAAATGATCTGAATCACAGACTGATGTTAATTATATTATTAAAGAATTCCAAATGGTCTGTCCGCTTCATTTCAGAGCTTTTCCGATGGTTGTGCTGCTTCCAGACATGTATATTTATATTAAAGCATTTGACCAATCACATTTCAGCCATCATGTGTTGCCAGGCAGGGTCAAAGTCTAAGAAGTTTGCCTGCAGGCCCTCGAACACAAAATAAATGTCGATGAAACTGTTGCTTCAGCCTATCAGATTTTGAGTTGGTGTCACCAGGGTCTTTTAGCAGCGAACGACGTCACCAGATTCAGACCCTTTGATTGGACAGTCAGAGAGCGAACCAGCCAAAGCACCAAACTGCAACTGTAGTAGAGCCTCGCGACCTCCTGCGTGACCCGATGCAAAACAGTGCGGCGCGGGACACATTTTGAAATGTTTCCCGCAAACTAAATGAGTGTAAAGTAAAATGCCGTATTTTCCAGGCTATTAGACACAACCTGATCAAAAAAACGGCCGCGCGCCCCACAATCCAGAGCGCCCCATACGCGAATCCACTCGGGTGTCCCAGCACGACTTCAGTAAACTACAAAGCCGCACCACCCGCAGAACACGCAAACACACACGGAGCAGACAGCCGACCGCACAGCAAAACACACCCACAGACACACTCATCACTCCACGCCGACGAGGAACGGAACGGAGGAACGAACCGAAAAAGCGAGTGCAATGTGCCACTAGACACGACTGAACAACTGAGTCACTGCGAACACGCCGACAATCCGTTGGTCCCAGACAGCACCTCCCTACACGCCACAACTGAACAAAGCCCAGAGTCACCGTGAATGCGAACAAACAAACAAAGTCCACTCACCCATCCAACTGTTGTGTTTCCTTTAAAGTCCCGTGCGGTTTATTTATGAAAAAAGTTCGAAAATAGACCATTTAATGACTTATAATCCAGAGCGCCTAATAGCCTGTAAAAAACGGTATACAAATGATTGGATATTTAATTTGGCATTAATAAAAACATTTTAAGCAGCCTAAACTTATGGTCGTGGTCTAACCTCGCGCACATTTTAGACAATTCCTTTCCTACTTCTCCGTGTTTGACAGAGCTTAAGAAAGTGAATGTCCCCCTGTTGCGGGATTTGTGGGGGAGAGCGGGACCACAGATGCGGGCGGGAGCGGAGCAGTTTGTTTTTCCTGTATCCATGGTGACTCAGCATGAAGGTAGCTAGTCAGCTTCGGAATACTAGACTTTTTTACAATAATGCATTGGACTTTCTAGACCAAATATGGCAGATGGTTCCCGTCTCATCACTGACCGAAACAGAGTGGAGTGAGAGAGAGAGGCTTTCCTGTGGTGTTTCAAGACTTCACCTGGCGCCCCCTGAAGGCTGCTGTGATGTTGCAGGACACTTTTGTTCTAAGGGCTGTTCCCCTCCTCAAACTGCACCGACACTGGAGCAGATGACTGTACCTGTTGAGCTGCGCTGAGACTTTTGTTTGAGCTTTTCTATTATTATATTTAACTCCTCGTGGGTTGCTGATCTTATACACCATCTAACAGATTTTCTACAAGAACCTGTGCTGATAAGTTTTACAACACTTGGCAATGTGTTTTGAGTATGAACACAGATGTTGATCCCTCATTTATTTCACAGGAGTATCTACTATTTGTTATTCGTGCTTTTTTTTAATGGTGCAACAGGGTAGGTTTGTTCTGGGTTTGGGGCATAAAGCACATTGTAATATGTTTGAAATTGTATATCTAATGCAGGAGTGTCCAAACTTTTTTCATCAAGGGCCACATATCTAAACACAGATGAAGCAGAGGGCCGATCGAGGGCCGTAGACTGGAGCTCAAAACAGTGAATAATTGAAATATGTGCAGGTTTAACACGTTAGAATGAATCATCAGTCCTTTATTCATGCTAAGATCCTTAAAACCACACGCTAAATGTTAAATATGAACTTTATCAAAGTAGATTTTCAAAAAACTTGCAGTAAAAAGCTCATTTTTAACTGGTGCAATGTAATTTGGGCCAGTTCACCTGGAAGTCTGAGGGCCAAGAAACATTTGTCTGAGGGCCACATTTAGCCCACGGGCCATAGTTTGGACATGCCAGATCTAATGGAATCAATCAATAAAAAACACTAGACTGTTTATTTATTGATTGACTTCTTCCAATGTCATTAATAGCAAATAAACTGAACTGAACATACAGGATCAACAGGTGAATAAACCAACACGTATGTTATTTGTATAGAATCGTTAATGAGGAAATCGGTGGAATTAAAATTTGACAGTGAAAGTTTTTCTAATCTAAATGAACCTTCAGACTCATTTGGCAGGTACAGTATTTGCATTTGCACATTCTTATGTCACGACACACCTGTCCCCTGTAACCTGTAAGAAAATCTGATTTGTGTCTGTCACTTTTTTTAAAATCGCGTTTTTGTTCAGAACTAGAAAAAATGTCACTTATGATTCATACATAAGAAGTGGAGATATGAAAGTGCTCTGAGCGTGAACATGTGATCCAGCATGTTTGAGTGCATGTTTTCCAGGTGACTTCTCACTTTGAATACTGAGCAGGTAGTTCTATTCAAATGCACTTTTTACTTCCAGCTGAGTTATTTTATCTTGTTAGCTAATGACAAAAACACCAAATATGTGGAAGTTTATTCATAAATCAGTTTATGACATAACCTACTCTTTAGATCAACAGGATTAGGAAAAAGTTGTATTGTACTTGTTTTGTGCGGTGAAATAAACAATAAATGCACTTTTCAAAGTTTATAAGTAGTTCATTTTGCATTCTAGTGTTGTCATGATACATTTTTTTACTTTCTTTAGATAATAGAATGTGATTTTCCAACTTGTGTGATGATTGGGTGAATATTTTAGCCCGCAGATGGTTCAGAAATTGTCGAAATTGCCTCTCCTTTATAACGCCGTGACCATTCCATTGACCCGTGTGACCTCAAATGACCTCGGATCGTCACCAAACTTTTTTTTGCATCATCGGGCACGGGGGCTTGACCCACGTACCAAATTTGGTGACAGTCGGTCCATAAATGACAGAATTATCACAGGTGGACAGACACACGGACACACAGGGTGAATACAAAACCTGGTCAACCCTTCGGGGACCAGGTAAAAATAAAGCAACACCACACAGACCAGTTGCCAAACAGAAATAAGACATTCAAAAATCTAACTTTATATACATAAAATAAAATAACAGAATGGATGGGCACAGAGGGAGGAAAGGAGGGGGAGGGAAGGACTTGCCTGATTCATCAGACGGTTTCACGTCGTAGAAACTGACTGACCTCACAGCATTAGGATTCGTTTACTCGACGGTAAGCGGGTACTTTTTTTATTTAACCAATCGCTGCTGACGTATGTAATGCGCCGCTAACTGGTATATTATGGTTTTCCCAAATCCCGTAGGAAGAAGGGCAATAACGTCTTTCCCCTTGATAAAATTCAAACATTCTCTTTGTTCCGGCTTGAAATCGTTGCCAACACAAAATGCATGGCTCTTTGCTGATTGGCTGGTGCCCAAACTCGCATTTCTGGGGTTTTTGCAAACCGTCTAGTGTATTCTAGTTCCAGATCTAGTCGCTGGAGAGAAATTAAATTGAGCGGAGGCACTAGGTGGCGCCAGCCTGGCTAGAAAAGGCCACCATATTTTATCAAATTTATTCTCTGATCCACAAACAGAAGAGCTAACTTTTTTTTAAATCCAAAAGATTTTATCCATTGTGCATGGGACGGGGATGCAGAGTCTTTACACTTTAATAATATAGCCCGTCTTGCAATTAAAAGTGAAAAGGACAGAACTTCCAGGGCCAGAGGGTTAGGTCTTCAAGAAAAGAGTTTGCAGATTTGGTGAGAAGGGAAGGTTTAGAGGAGGAGAGCTCCAGTGTTGCATTAAAGGTACAGTTTGCAATTTTGGACATAGGGCCTCATTTCCTAGTGATCCAGAGTGTTGGAGACGTGTGGAGACACTGTTTAAAATATTCCATCCAGTCCTTGTATTTGCAGAGGTCACTGGTGTTAGACTAGTGCATGTCAATGGCCATAGTTATCCTGCCACTAAAAACAGTCTTACCCACTCCACAAAACACCCGAAGAAAGTCTATTATTACACCAGACTGTCCATGTAAATGTCTGTGTCAACAGAATAATTTTAGAAGAATTTTAGAAAACCAACCTTGCATTTGAAGGATTTATGTCTGAGCAGCTGCAGTGAGTTGACTGTGGACACTGGACTGATATATGAGAAAATAGTCCCTCAACATGCGACGATTCATGCGATGCAAGGTTAGTTTTATTTCAAACATTATTCTATCGACACAGACATTCACATGGACAGTCTGGTGTAATAATAGATTTTCTTCGGGTGTTTTGTGGAGTGGGTAAGACTGTTTTTCGTGGCAGGATAAATATGACCATTGACATGCACTAGTCTAACACCAGTGACCTCTGCAAATACAAGGACTGGATGGAATATTTAAAAAAGTGTCTCCACACGTCTCCAACACTCTGGATCACTAGGAAATGAGGTCCTATGTCCAAAATTCAAGAAAATAAATAAATATAGGGGGGGAAAAACTCAACAACAGTAAACAGAGAGCAAATGTAATCCCTACAAAAACAACAGGTGGCTTAGAACATCTTAACTCCTGTTTGCTTCCATTCCACATAATAAACATCGAAAGTTTACCCCAAACCAGAGACGGGGCAAATCAACAAATAAACAATAAACTCAGTCAATCCCAGCGTATCCACGAGAGCAAAAACCTCAATGTCTAATGTCAACTTTAAGGCAGGAGCGCCAATTATCCTCCGAGTTTTGAAGGAAGCGAGTTGCACAGCCTAAAAACCAAAACAAAACACAACTCCAGGTCTGTTTTGCGATGAGGAAACTTTATAACAGATCAGAAAATAGCGTAATATGAGCCCTTGAACCGCACAATCTATGAAAGCTTAGTACAGCAGTTAAACTTTGCACCGACAGTAACTCCGACTCCGGTTGTGCAGCTTCACCTTTTGCACTGAGCACAGATACAGATCAGAATGACAGAAAAAAGCAGCTCTCGGTCACGGGCTCCACTTAGGTTCAGATAAAATAAGACGACTTGAAGAAACAGGTTAGGAAGGCGTGCCCTGCGTTCATGTGAAGGGAATGCGCTCTGCTTTCTAGGCTTAAGACCGGAATAGGCGCACGCTGTAACTTTCCGGTTGTGGGTCCGTCACCTGCTCGTTTCTGCGGATTTTGTCTTCGCTCTGCCTGGAATGTTCCTCAGTGTGACATTAAACAGATCTATTTTTTACGTTTTTGTGATTACAGGTGGTTTCGTAGCTTAAAAATCCCTTGAGAAACACGCATTCTGACTGTGACTCTGATTGGGGTCGCCTCTCCACAGATCTGAGCTGTACCTTGGGCTGGTTTGAGCTCCGTGAAGCTGCTCCACGATTTGACGGACCCTCCAGAAAAGTTACACAACGCGCTTTTACTTTTTTTCATGTGTCCTGACTTGAATAAGATCCCAGTGGTGGTTGGAGTTTCTTGGCTGTGTTGTGGTTTGAGCCCAGACTAGTTCTGACGTAGGACTCAGTTTGGTCCTGGTTTAGTCCCAGTTTAGTCCAAAGTTTGATGTGTGTGGACAGGACGCTGAACTCTCTCCCCTCTCTAACCACCAGGCTGCCAGGAAGCTACAAATCTGCATCTCCCCAAAAACAGAACTCGACGAAGAACTCAGACAAAAAAAGACCGTCTTGTACCTTGCACTAAATGCCTTTTGCACTATTCACATTTATTATTTATGTATATGCATGAGAAGTAAGAATCACAATTTTGATTCTTTTTTTAAATTAAAGACAACAGAATATAACATTTAACAAATTACAATAATCAACATAAAAACAAAACAAAGCAAACCCAAAACAAATACAAAACAACAAAAATGCTCCCCCCATTTCCCCTCGACCACACACCCACACAAATTTAGTTAAATAAAACAAAAGTAATGCCGTAGTGCAGCATAAACACACCGCAAGGCCCCCTTACATTGATATATTTTGGGAAGTTTATAATTGAGAGAATGAGAGCCTCGCACATCAACTACTAGAGACGGGTGCGTTGGAGGAGAGGGAGCAGCCCCAGAACATACAGAAAAATCCCGCAACCGTCTTACTTGCAAACTGTGAAATTTATTAGGACAAACGTGCAACGTTTCGGCACTAGGCCTTCGTCAGGCAAACAGAATGAAGGTCAGGTGGCCATCTTAAATAGGGTGTGGCAAGCACCCAAGGGTGACAGGTCATAAAGAAACAGTGCACGCAAAACCCCATAATTCAAAAAACAAAGACAGTCAACATATAGTGTCATAATAATACAAATAATAATAATGAAATCATCATATAACGATCATAGAATAATTTTAGAAAAGTAAGAAGAATATATGGATACATATAGCCAAAGTATACATTCACCCAACTTTAAAATAATGTTGTCGTGCCATATACACATCTATATATATACACAATGAATCTTAAGCTGTAGCCCATTCTATTCTATGATCGTTATATGATGATTTCATTATTATTATTTGTATTATTATTACACTATATGTTGACTGTCTTTGTTTTTTGAATTATGGGGTTTTGTGTACACTGTTTCTTTATGACCTGTCACCCTTGGGTGCTTGCCACACCCTATTTAAGATGGCCACCTGAGCTCTCATTCTGTTTGCCTGACGAAGGCCTAGTGCCGAAAGGTTGCACGGTTTGTCCTAATAAATTTCACAGTTTGCAAGTAAGACGGTGTGCGGGATTTTTCTGTATGTTCTGGGGAAGTTTATAATTGAAATCCCTTTTTTTCCCCCCAATTCCAGTAAATTTAGATTCTTTATGTTTTCCATATGAAGAACTGACAACATTTTTGGAACTTTCGAACTTGAACTTTGAACAAGTGAGAACACACTGCTAAATGTGCTTTACTTGAGTTTTTACCGAGTTTTATCACCAGACTATAGCTAACGACAACTAGCATGCTAACGTGCACTTCCTGATTCCTGATTCTTTGACAATAAAACACTTCATAATCAGATGCGGACAGCTGCTTAAACAATATACCTGTACTGGGGCAAGACAAATTTTGCTCAAATACAAATACAGAGCAAAAAATCAGTGCGTTACAGATTTAAAGTTGTGCAAAAATCCTGTGAAAATGATTGTTTAAAAACATTTTAAAAGGAGACCGTACAGTTTTATCGTGCAGAGCTGTTAATCGGCTTTAAAATTGGAGTTAATTTTCCATCACAATGCAAATAATAAACGCGGTTCAACATCTGTGGATCAAACGTCGTAAATCTCCCACAGAGTCGGGCGTATATAGAAAAGTATGACAAAATATAGCGTGCGCGTTGTTTTTCAGTCTCTGTTGTGTTGTCGTAGCAACCGTTTACTCGCCCGCCTTAAGCAAAGTGCAAGAAAAACATGTGGGGCATGCAAGCAGGAAAAAAACTACACACACGCACACACACACAGCGAAACACACAAAAC
Organism: Boleophthalmus pectinirostris; assembly: GCF_026225935.1. Lineage (NCBI taxonomy): Eukaryota > Metazoa > Chordata > Actinopteri > Gobiiformes > Gobiidae > Boleophthalmus > Boleophthalmus pectinirostris. The sequence goes on from NW_026571133.1 coordinate 4,293,561, forward strand.
ACGCACAAAAACACAAAAAAACCACACGCACTTCAGAGGGCAGGACCCCAGAGCGGCTCAAATTCAATCATTTGTTGTGAACGTTGCACACAGAAGCTCCTGTGTCCAGTGGAAATCAAACTGCTGCTGATCATGTGAAGTGAAAACAACATGAGTGACCCCGACTCACCCCTCTGGATCTGGAGCAGTGATATTTGTGGGGCAACATCGACCGAAGAAGCTCTCGGTCGACTAAAGGTGCACTGCTCTACACCTTTAAAAGCCCCGTGTTATGTCAGACGGGGAAAACAGTTTAGGACATTGCTGTACTGACTCTGCATCAGCAAAAACTTTCACATTTTTGGCATTTTTTTCCCAAATAACAGCCAATTATTAGTAGCAATAGTAAGATCATGTCTATAAGGTCTTATCTGGATACTCAGGAGGACTATTTCTTCTGAGTTTTTATTATGATATACTTTTTACTCAACAGGCGCCGTGTTTGTTTTGACACGAACAGCCCTGCCTTCTTCTGATTGGTCCACACGCCTGTCAGTCATGGCAACTGGAACTCAAACAGGCAGGGGATGGTCTCAGAGTATATTATTATTTTCTCACTTTTCCCAGATTTTGTTAGAGTGACCCTGCGTTCGGTTATAATTCCAAATCGGTTTTCCGCGGAAGTTGCCTAGCAACACACGTGACAAGATCGCTCCACCCACTTTGACCTGTAAATATGAACTGTTTCATTGTGTTTGGACACTTTGGTGGTTTAAATGATCATTTCAGTCACTCGTATCACTGCTGTACCTCACTGCGTCCATATCACTGCTTGTGGGTTTGGTGGTCGGTGTTGTGGTGAGGCCAATATTGAACAAATACTTGATTTAATGGGAGTTGACATACCTAAGATTGCTAAGATGACACGCGAAACATAATACGCTTCATGTGACGTCAAATCTGAGGTCCAAGTGGGAGTCGGGAGATCATCGAACGCAGGGTCACTATAGGCGAGTTTCAGCTGACGTCATTGTTATTAAAAGCCCGCGTTGCATGCTGGGAAATATTTTGGTCGGAGGTAAGAAACACGATAGCGTCAAACACAGTGCGTAACCTCGCGTATTTATCCCCGATAATGGTAAATTCCTGCTGCATTATCGGATGCACAAATAGAAGCACGGAAGAAGGAAAATGTCTTATTCTGAGTGAAAAGAACCGCTAACGGTGAATTAAACGGCTTTCAAACATTCGCAGAGCAAACGTAGAAGATCCTAACAAACCGTGGACTCCAACAAGTTCAACAACACATCGAGACTCTTGGAGGTTTTCATCTTTTCTGCTGTGAATGGCCCAGGAGTTTCCACCAAGTCATTGTGGATATCGCCAAAGTGAATATTTGTCCAGGTAGTTGGAGATTCTGACCAGAAATTTGGTTTGTTCCACCTTTTGTCGGGGTTGAAAAGGGTGATTTGGCTCCATCGATGCTTATGACCAATTTCTGGTCAAATGGTCTTGGGTCCTCTGCCGTTAGAGTGGATAAATAACCGGGATCAATACCCTTTACGTGTTTTCTCGCTCCGTCCGTCATGTTGAATTAGTGTTTCTTGCCACCGACCAAAATAATTCCCAGCATGCAACGCGCGCTTTTGTCAACAAGTGAAACTGGCCTATTCCTACAGAGCCCAAAGGAAGTCAACATCAGCATGTTTCCACACATGTTCCGGTTTTGTGACATGAGCGTGAGTAGAGCCCATTTATTGATCCACAAGGGAAATTAATAGAGCAAATTATAATAATAAATAAACTGTAGAAAAAATTCTAAATAAGTAGCAGAAATAGCAACAGACTGATGTGAAATATGCCAGTTATTAGGGACGTAACAATAACTGAAATATTGTGATATCGTATCGTCAACAACATGAAGAAATATGTTTTTTACTTGAATTCTTGGGATTATGATGGAAATAATTCACACCAAAATCTTGTCAAGGTATTTTAAAAGCAAAAAAGTGTCTCATCTACAATTATATCTGCCTCTTCAAAATATCGCAATAGATATCGTACCGTGAGATGTATATCGTACTTTGAGATTTCGATATCGTTACATCAATACCAATTATACAAGAGTCCGGTCAAGTGGTAACAGAGGGAAACAGGCAGATTTTTTACATTCAAATGTCTCTTATTCAGAAACTAGAGGAACTATTGAAATAAGTAAAGTATCAGAATGTAGGAAAGAGTTACACTCCAACAGGGTCAAGTTAAACCTGTGATATTCTTTCAAGTTGTTGACAAAAAATTTAAAAAAAACTCATGTCGGTAACGGAGGGAATGAAATATGCAGCACTTTTTGGGCAATAAATCCAAACAGTGATAACTCTTGGTTCTCACTTACATATCCTTAACAAACTGGTTTGAATATTTGCTTCATATAGTTTTCTACCATATGGTACAAGATTAGGTTGAAAAACCTCTTACTTTTTGAGTAATGAGATTTTTTATTAAGAAAGGTCATGGTAACGGAGGGAAAAGTAACGGAGGGAAAATTGTGCAAACAAGTAGAAGGTGCATGATTTTGCATAATTTGTCAGATTTTTTCTTCTGAAAACTTTAATATTACTTCAATGAAAAGAAACTATTTCTATAAAATATGTCAGTCCTTCCAAGCAAATTTTTATCATTTTAATTTTTTATTTTTTTTTTTTTTTAATCATGTACCTTCATCAAGCAGTTCAAAGATGGAATAACACAAGATATGATGAAATACATCAGTTTATTTACATGATTTGCAGGTCTTTGTTTCATACATGGTCTGTTTAAAACGTATGTAACTTTAGAACCAAAAATGGTACAGAAAAAAGGTAAACAGTTTCATAAACTAGAGTACATATGTATCTGTTCAATACATTTTTATATCAGATGTATTAACTTGAATTTTTGGTCTTGCTGTTTACTTCTGCTTGACCGGGCCCATAAATGTATATGTACAAGTAAAAATAAAACAAAGAAATATAGTAATAAAAATATACCTAAGCTATATACAAGAGGTCATAAAGAAAAACATGCAAAAATTATAATATACAAAACATGTGTTTGGCTGACCATACTAGTGTCCAGTATTTCTCTGCACAGTAGATAAGGATGATAATGCATATTTCTACAGTTTTTTGAAAAATCTGACAATTTCTGAAGGTGGAGTCATTGTTACAGTAGTTGAATAAGTAATGCAATAAACTGCCCATTTAATGATACGGTCTGTGTGTTTGACAGTGATAAGATAAGTGCTATAATAAAACACAGTGGTATCTGAGACTGGTGATTTCACAAGGTTTAAACTGCAGCAAGTACGATTCAGAGTGTATGAGACGAGTGTGGGAAAGTGTACGCAGCTCTTTTGATACAATACAATATGTGACTAAGCAGGTTTGAGGCCACTTTGTCCCATTATTTTATTTGGCACTACATTTTATTTTCTTAATTTTCCAAACACAACTAAACAGCTCGACAGACGCAGCGTTCTGTTTTGTTAGTTCTGTTTCGTTAGTTCTGTTTCGTTAGTTCTGTTTCGTTATCACACATTGTTAATTTAAAGAATCTGTGTATCCTTCGTTCATTCGTTTTTCAAAATAAAAAATAACAAATAACATAACATAAAAATAACAAAAAATAAATAAAAAAAATCCACAACTATTTCTCTTATTGTTTGTATCCAAAAGCAAAATGAAAAAACGGATAACATTTCATTTATTCAGTTTTCAAGTTTGTGTTTAAATGAATAATGACTTAAACTGTGATGCTGGACTGAACCAGGACTAAACCAGGACTAAACCAGGACTAAACCAGGACTAAACAAGGACTAAACCAGGACTAAACCAGGACTAAACCAGGACTAAACCAGGAAAACCAGGACTAAACAAGGACTAAACCAGGACTAAACCAGGACTAAACAAGGACTAAACCAGGACTGAACCAGGACTACACCAGGACTAAACCAGGACTAAACAGGACTAACCAGGACTAAACCAGGACTAAACCAGGACTAAACCAGGACTAAACCAGGACTAAACCAGGACTAAACCAGGACTGAACCAGGACTACACCAGGACTACACCAGGACTAAACCAGGACTAAACCAGGACTGAACCAGGACTAAACCAGGACTAAACCAGGACTAAACCAGGACTAAACAAGGTCTAAACCAGGTCTAAACCAGGACTAAACTAGGACTAAACAAGGACTAAACCAGGACTGAACCAGGACTAAACCAGGACTAAACTAATTAATATCAGGGGGAGGGACATAGAGCAGGTGACATGTTATAAGTACTTGGGTGTGTTATTTGATTCTCAGCTCCAATGGAGCCAGCAGGTACAGTCTGTCTGCTCAAGAATCAGCCAGCGTCTCTATTTTTTAAGACGGCTTAGGTTACATGGAGTTGACACCAATGTAATGCTGTTGTTTTATAAAGCATGCATAGAATCTATCTTACGCTATGGCATGTCAACATGGTTTGGTAACCTGTCAGTCAAACTTAAAGCACAGATTTTTACCTTGACTAAAAGAGCAGGTAAAATAATGGGTGTGGCCCCAAGCTCACTTCAGCAAATTTTTGAGGAGACTGTTAGGAAGCTCGGCAGGAAGGTGATCAATGACCCAACCCATGTTCTTCACAGTCAGTTTGAGTTGATGCCATCAGGCAGAAGGTTCAGGGTCCCAAACTGTAAACTGAACAGATTCAAACATTCTTTTGTGCCACTAGCTGTTAAACTGCTAACTCAGATAATGCAGTTAAAAAATAATTATAAAAGGCTTAGGGATTGTGCAATCAAAACTGCACATAGGTGTAGGAATGTGCAATAATTAAATCTGCACATAGGCTAAGGGAAGTGCAATAATTATAACTAAAACTGCAACATAGGCTTAGGGAAGGCAATAATTATAACTAAAACTGCACATAGGCTTAGGGAATGTGCAATCAAAACTGCACATAGGCTTAAGGAATGTGCAATAATTAATAGAACAGAAGAATGCAAGGGCCTGTTAAGGATAATTTAAGGGTCCTGTTGGTGCATCACTCGTGGACTTGGTCTCATATTTACTTTGTTTTTATGGTGTTTGTTTATGTGCTGTTTTGTGTTGTGTTGTCCTGTTTTTTGATAAAACATGTTACTGTCCAAGACAAATTTCTCCCATGGGAGACAATAAAGGATTATCTTATCTTATCTTATCTACTAAACCAGGACTAAACAAGGACTAAACAAGGTCTAAACCAGGTCTAAACCAGGACTAAACAAGGACTAAACAAGGACTAAACCAAGGACTAAACCAGGACTAAACCAGGACTAACTAAACAGGACTAAACCAGGACTACACCAGGACTAACCCAGGACTCAACCAGGACTAAACAAGGACTAAACCAGGACTAAACCAGGACTAAACAAGGACTAAACAAGGACTAAACCAGGACTAAACAAGGACTAAACCAGGACTGAACCAGGACTAAACCAGAACTAAACCAGGACTAAACCAGGACTAAACAAGGACTAAACAGGACTAAACCAGGACTACACCAGGACTAAACCAGGACTAAACAAAGACTGAACCAGGACTAAACCAGGACTAAACCAGGACTAAACAGGACTAAACCAGGACTAAACCAGGACTAAACCAGGACTAAACCAGGACTAAACAAGGACTAAACCAGGACTGAACCAGGACTACACCAGGACTAAACCAGGACTAAACAAGGACTAAACAAGGTCTAAACCAGGTCTAAATCAGGACTGAAACAAGACTGAACTAGGACTAAACCAGGACTGAGTGTCGGGACGGGCCCGGAGATGAGCCTGCGTAGACTGTAGGGTGACCGGGACTGAGACAGGGACTGGGACCAGGACTGAAACTGGAATTGAGACCAGTACTGACCAGTTTAGTCCTGGTTTAGACCTAGTTTAGACCTAGTTCAGTCCTGGTTCAGTCCTGGTTCAGTCTGTATGCGGTGCAAAAGTCCAGCATCGCAGTTGAAGCCACTAAAAAGGCCATTTCCTGTTTACGTGACTGAAACTGCGATGCCGGACTGAACCAGGACTAAACTTATTACATATGTCACAACCAAATAGAAGCAACTGGTTAAAAGAAAAAAAGTAGTACCCACCTACTGTCGAGCGAATGAATCCAAATGCTGCGAGGTCAGACTGTTTCCATGGAGTGAAACCGGCTGAGTTACGTCTTCGTTCAATTTTTTTCGGGGGGGATATCATGAGTCTGTGCAGTTTGTTTCCACCATTGCCAGTAGCTCCAGTTTGACATTTAAGTTTTAGGCTAATTTATATTTGTTATTTTTTTTATATCTCATGTCGGGAAGAGTGGGTGGACGGCGTACCCCCGAGTACCACGCTCATTACACCCCTGTCTGGAATGTTCCATGATGTGAGATGAAGCACAACTATCCAGCATTTATTCATTATCTGTGTTTCTATTTCTCAGTAATACAGCAATTCTCTGTGTGAAAAGGGGCGACTCTCCACAGATCTGACTTGTAATGTAGCCTATAGTTGTCTCCGTTGACATAATAGGTTTAATCTCTACTGTGGAACATTCTAGACAACGCAATGACATCTTCCTCGCACCAGAAAAGTTCCACAATGACACATTTGAGTTACTAAAATGTGTTTATTTTGTAATTAAGTTAATTTACATTCACAAGTCATCTTTTTTCCTACATTTTGTCTGATAAAATAGACGTTTTGTTGTAAATCTGCCTCCTTAAACAAAACAAAAATAGGCAACAAATAGTAATAGAATAAAATAAAACCTATTTACATTACATTTGGTGTGCATTCTGCTTTTGGGTTTTTAAATATTCAGACTTCAATAAGTGGATTTGAAACAGGAAACGCCTCAGGATGAAATGGACAATAGCTGCATGTGACGTTCGAGGCCGCTGGGACAGAAGAGCGCTGCACATCGGGACTAAAGAGCAGAGGAAATCTCTGTCCACTCCACTGATGAGCTAAAGACCATTATCCTGTTTTGATTGGGGACTTTTGGAGGGACTGGGACCTGCTTCAGTCTAATGTTCTGACTGAGCTGGAGTGAACAAGACTATTGCATTATTAATATTAACAAGTATTTCCAGGATACACACTTCTCAAATCGTTTATGTGAGTCTGGTAATCGGTAAATAGTTGATTAAAGTGATTGACAGCTGGATTAGCCAATCAGGGACATGCATCTGTATCAAAACAACTGGCTGCCTACAAGAAACAAAAGAAAGGAAAATCTGATTTTTTAATGCCAGAGTGACAATAAGGAAGTAGCAGAAAACAATCACAGTTCAACGGCTGAGGATCCTTCTCCAGATCTCAAGTCACGATCCAGGTCAGGAATATTGGCCTATCCATACTCTGCAGTGACATCACGCTGGGGGAGTTCTACATCCACCCTGCGTTCGATTATGTTCCGACTTCCACTTGGACCTCGATTTTGACGTCACATCATGTTCCAGAGTTTGGAATCTGTCCTCCCTGGTTTAAAGCCTCGTTTTATGCCGGGCGTACACTGTGCGATACTTTCGGTCGTGTCACTCAGTCCCAGTTTAAACTGTACGACCATATCAGTCACCAAACTTCTGTTCTGTGTTGCTCGATTAGCTGCGCCTCCATGTCCTGTGTCCAAAACACTCGCCGGCGCCATCGTCCTCCACAACCTCATATCTTGCTTCCACTTCTGTGTCCACGCGTGTGCAGTCTGGCAGATTCTGGCAAATCGGCTCGTGGAACTACTTCAACAGAGAGAAATCCTCACGAGTGGCAATTGGATTTCAAACAAGTTTGATATTCTTGTGACCTACGAATGCCGATCGGGATTGGGTCATGAGGTATTAATCGGTTCTCTTTACCCCAGGTTCACTACACGAAGCACGACACACGATGAAGCCAAAACTCCGCCCGCTGCCCAAAACAGTCGCACGAGAGAAAACTCAGCTCAAAAAGGGTCAAAAATCGCACAGTGTTCGCCCGGGATCAGGCACCACGAGCTGGAGCTGCCCCTCAGACCTCAGAGCGCATGCATCTCTCATGTCAGAATGTTCAGCAGTCACCGTGGTAGCACAACGCAAAGTTTGAGATGGACAGACCATGCCCGTCCCTGATTCGCTAATCCAGCTGTCAATCATTTCCCATTTAGTCTCAACTATTCAAAACTGACTCACGTTATGTAAGGGATTGGAGACGTGTGTATTCTGGATCCCAGATAATTGATAATACTGACAACAAAGCAAAAGTGAGGTGAGAGAAATGTCGTTATGGTCAAAATAATGAGCGACAATAGTGGTGGGAACGATGCATAATTTTCACAAGACGAGACACCCCGAAATTGGGCCCACAGAAGCGAGACAAGACGAGATTTTGACATAATTTGTAATAAATAATAACGTAGTGCAATCTGTTTCACAATTCTGGCTTCACCGTTTTCATTTATTTTATGTAATACTTTAGCAGTCAGTCAGACTTTTGTAGTGCTGCTTTTTGGAACTACAGCTTCCCAAATTGCATAACTCACCAGCTCATAACTCTTTTTTAGTCCAAGCCAAAGGTAAATTCAGGGGAAAAAAACAGTCTCACAAGATCATTTTTCTTCTGTGTGCACGATCTTGTGGCAGTTTTGTCTTGCGAGATCTTGAAGCATGAGATCTTGACCCCTCCCAAGAGACCAGTGAGCTTCATAATCATATGCGTCACTTAAAAAAGACAAACGTTTGGTTCTGGCTTGAGTTGAGGAAAAAGAAATGGTGACCAGACCGATATCTACGGAAGCCGAGAGGGGTCACAACAAATACAAACGCCACAACACATTAAAAAGCCACAACACATTAAAAAGCCACAACGGAAGTGACCGCGGGACTCTATTTTCCGACGGACCGATCAAGCGGCAAGTGAAGAAGAAGAACTACAAAGTGAAAAGTAAAGGAACGGAGAAGTTGGAAACGTAAGTAAAAGTAATTTATTGTTTTATCATTATTCGTTTCACGTTGTAGTTCTTCTTCTTCACTTGCCGCTTGATCGGTCCGTCGGAAAATAGAGTCCCGCGGTCACTTCTGTTGTGGCTTTTTAATGTGTTGTGGCTTTTTAATGTGTTGTGGCTTTTTGATGTGTTGCGGCTTTTTGATGCGTTGTGGCTTTTTGATGTGTTGCGGCTTTTTGATGCGTTGTGGCTTTTTGATGCGTTGTGGCTTTTTAATGTGTTGCGGCTTTTTAATGCGTTGTGGCTTTTTAATGCATTGTGGCTTTTTGATGTGTTGCGGCTTTTTGATGCGTTGTGGCTTTTTGATGTGTTGCGGCTTTTTAATGCGTTGTGGCTTTTTAATGCATTGTGGCTGTTTGATGTGTTGTGGCTTTTTGATGTGTTGTGGCTTTTTAATGTGTTGTGGCTTTTTGATGTGTTGTGGCTTTTTGATGCGTTGTGGCTTTTAATGCGTTGTGGCTTTTAATGCGTTGTGGCTTTTTGATGTGTTGTGGCTTTTTGATGCGTTGTGGCTGTTTGATGTGTTGCGGCTTTTTAATGTGTTGCGGCTTTTTGATGTGTTGTGGCTTTTTGATGCGTTGTGGCTTTTTGATGCGTTGCGGCTTTTTAATGTGTTGTGGCTTTTTAATGTGTTGTGGCTTTTTGATGCGTTGTGGCTTTTTGATGCGTTGTGGCTTTTTAATGTGTTGTGGCTTTTTGATGTGTTGTGGCTTTTTAATGTGTTGTGGCTTTTTAATGTGTTGTGGCTTTTTGATGTGTTGTGGCTTTTTGATGCATTGTGGCTTTTTGATGCGTTGTGGCTTTTTAATGTGTTGTGGCTTTTTAATGTGTTGCTGCATTTGCGTTCGTATTTGTTGCGGCGTTTGCATTAAAACAGAGTCCCGCGGTCATTTCCGTTGTGGCTTTTTTTTGTGTGTTGTGGCTTCTTGTTGTGTTGTCGCATTTGTATTTGTCGCGGCGTTTGCGTTTGCTGTGACCCCTCTCGGCTTCCGTAGAATGGTGACCAGACTGGTATCTCTTTGTATAAAACATACAGATTTGAGGATAATTTGAGAGGATTTGCCAATACTCTCACATAACAGGACATTTCACACTCCTGCTTAATGTGATTTAATTCATTTAGTTTTGAATTTTTACTTTTAGTCCAGGTGTGTGAAGGCAGTGCGACTGTGGTGCGGCCCCAGGGCAGACTGCTGGTAAAAAATGCCAGTCTGTGCCAATTTAATTATTCCGCTGATCAGTTCTTGTTCACCACTCCTCACCACACGGGCTCATTTTCTGCAAGCATGACTTTTAAAAAATTTATTTATTTAATATTTTACCAGGTAAGTCAGTTGGGATCAGCTTCTCTTTTACAATAACGGCCTGACCAAGAGGCAGAATAAAACAAAAGCACAAACAGAAAACACTCACACATTAACTATAACATGAAACAGTGAATAGAGATATAAGACAGTGAAAAAAAATGCTGAAAAAAGTAATTATCAATTATGCAATTATCCTGTAAAATACTCTGGATTGAGTTTGGCTTTGATCATGTGCAGAAGTAAGTTACGTATTTTCCAAAAACATAAATTATAGTCTATAATTTTCAAAACTATTACTGTCATATTAGGCTTTAATCTCATTCACTCTCACCGATCACATGAAGATTAATTTATTTTTTTATTTTTATTTTATTTTATTTCACTGTAGGATTAGTAGGATTAAGTGTTTGTTTCGCCTCGTGTTTCAAAATGTGATTTATGTCAAAAATGTCAAAACCTGTTGGACTCTGGAAAATTCTCTCGTGACAGCGGCGGCGCGACGAGAACATCAGAAAAAATAAAAAAAATAAATAAATAAAAAAAGAGAGAGAGAGAAAGCGAGGAGGAGAGAAAAAGAGCTCTCACGACGCGTAATCAAAAGTCGCGCATAAAATGAAAACACGAAGCGCATTACGGCGTGATAAACTACATGAATGCCTCACGTTGCAGCTGGAGTTCGCCTCTGGCACGAGCGTCAAACACGTGACAAAATAAAAGTATTTCCGTTTGGAGCTGCGAAAATAAAACACAAAACAAACGTTACCCCGCACTTCCTTTGCTTTGTGAGAGCATCAAGGAAAGCGGTGTACAAAATAAAGAAGCAAATAAAACAGAATTATACGCACAGACACGACAGTTATTTAAGGCAATATTAGTTTACTTTTTTTTTTTTTTTTAAATCTGATCGTCACTGGTTGTAACTAAAACATAAAATAAAAGCATGACATTAGTTTGAATTATCTGAGGGATTTGTCTCACTTTAAACAGGCTGTAAACATAACGTGGTTGTTCTCATATTTGGTATTATTTATTTAATTTGGGCTACATAACCTGTGCAGGATTTGACAGATTTCTTAAAATATAAGTTTATCGTATTTCTTCTCTTTTGGATTGACGTTTCCTTTGAAGGCGCACGTGTGTCACTTCCGCGCCAGTGCGGTTACGCGCGGGCGCTTTGCCGCTGCGTGTTGAGGAGCTTTCGCTGTCGAGTCATCACAGAAGAGTGATCAGAGAGGAGCAGGAGCACACGCTGCGAGCGCGCGGAATAACAGGAGCACGGGATATGCACGGCGGACGGACGCACACCGGAGCCGTGCGTTTGTGGATGTAACGTTTTAAGTGAGATCTGGTTTGGTCTCATCTGCAGAGCTGCACAACACTGACAAGTACCAGAGTCTCGGCTCCAGCGAGTGAACTTGGCTGGTCTTACCCGGTGGGAGGTGTCCGTTCTCCGGGGTGCTCGCGGCTCACACTGCGGCGCGGCTCGTGCCTGCTTTTGGATACGTTTGCGGATAACTTTATTCTTTTTTTGTAAATATATTTTGGGCTTTTGGAAAACCAACTGTGGCTTCTATGTGACGCACTATACGGACGTCTGCGCTGCGCTACGGAGCGGACCTCTGCAGAGGAACGAAGGAGGATTTAAACAAGTTTCATCTCAGTTTGTGTTCGGCAACAGTGGAGCTAACGCAGATGTGAAAGGTACGCACCAGCTCGTGTTTTAACAGTGCTCCTCCTGCACATCGTTACAGTTGTGTTTGTTGTGGTTAAAGTTAGCAGCATAGCCTCACAGCCACACACTTCCTTTGAGTTTTACCAGGCGGCCGTGTGCGTCTGCTTCACCACGGCGGAGGATGGATTCGTGTGCACTGTTTACCTGAGCACACTTGGCTACAGACCCGCTGCGCTACACTGCGTTGCATGAACAAGTTAACCTCAGTAACGCTGTAAAAGCTCAGTAAGTTAACGCAGGACCCCCGTGCACAGTTGCATACATGTACTGCTCAGTGAGTGTAACATTTCAACCCATAAATTAATGTGGACAAACATTATGGCCAAACTAATTAAAACGTCTCTGTGACTGAACTATAGTTGGCCTCAGTGGAGCAGGGAGCTGTGTGAGTGCTGCATATCCTTGTGTTTACATTATACCCTATATGTAAACGCATTAGGGACTTGGTGCAACTCTCTCTAAATATGGACAACTCCTTCGTGAAAACCTATAGGCATTTCTGAATTACTTCCTTTTATGCTTAACTTTAGTGCAGAGCAGTATCTTTTCATGGTGCTGCATTTTCATATCAGCCAATGCAATTACCCAATAAACAAAGTGTGGCTGCTAATACAAACATATCAAGCAAATTTAAGACAAAACTGGACCGATAGAAACGCGGCTGAACTACAAACTTGGTGATATTAAGATCTTATATTACGAAAAACGGACTCTTGTGAGATTTAAGACATGTTATAATGCTGTTACCTTCATCAAAAACAGACCTGGACTGTTTTGTTTCGTTCACGCATATTTGAGTAATCCTTTATTATTAGTCTGTGTCTACATCCCCAAAGCTCAAAATGCTTCGTTCCACCTTGTGATGTCACGAAGCTGCATTTTTTCAAGTTGACGTCTACCTTTTTACCTTTTCCCTGGGCGATACCAGCGGCTGAAATGATCCAAATGATTCTAGTGAAGGTGTGTGAAGTTTAAAAACACAAAGGAGCACTTTTGGAATTACCGCATGACATCACAAGGTGGAACAGAGCGTTTGAGAGAAGAACTAAGTCTAAATATGCAGGATTTGTGTGTAGGGTTTGTGCAAAAATATCAAAATATCATTGTAATGCTGTATCGATGTATCGCCACGAGTATTTTTTTAATATATATCTTCATTTATTTATTTTTTTGAGCCAGGTACCAACAAAAATTCAAAAACAATAACAAAAACAGGGATATGTACATGAACATATTTGTAAAGTGAAGTATTTTGTTACAGTATTTTGTTTGTTTTAGAGGAAGGAAACTCGTTCATGCAACAAATTTGACATTTTCACTGTTTTGATGATTAAAATGGGCGTTTTTCATAATGAACTTTGCAAAAGAAGTGGTTTAATGAAGACTTTTGGTATCAGAGCCAAGATTTAGCCTTTATTTTTTATTGAACCGTATCGAATCGCTTTGAAATATATCTAACTGAATCGAAAGTGCTCTGTATCAAGTAGGGATGTAACAATAACCGAAATATCGTCAAAAGTCTCACAATAATATCGTGGACTATCACAGTATATCGAATTACAAGTCTCTTTGCTTAAATGAAGAGTTGTGGTGCAAAAAAAACAGAGGGAACTACGTAGACCATGATCCTTTGCTCCATTTCAGTGCAGACTACAAGAAGAAATAACAGTTCTAACACTTTTAAGTCTTGTTCTTTAGGTTAAGTCTTGTCAAGGCATTTTAAGAGGAAAAAGTCGCATATTCATAGTTTTGTTTGCCTCCAAAAAATATCGCAATAAATATCATTCCGTGAGATGTGTTCAGTCGTCCCTACCCTTTCGCGGTCTCGCTGTTTCGCGGATTTTTTTAGTACAATTTTGCCTTTTTTTTTTTTTTTTTTTACAGAGTATGAGCGTGTATTGTGTTCCTCCCCCTGCGTCCTGATTGGCTGAGGGATTGTAGACCGTTGTCAATCAATCTCCTCCATGCCGTGTCTCCTGCACAGTACAGAATGTATTCAGCTCGACAAATTTACATAAATGTTCGATCTCTAGCAGTGTGATTCTGAAGTGCAGCGCGATCGGGCTGCGTTTACCATGAGGTGCGGAGCTCTCTGTCGGTCCTTTCTCCTGCGGTCACTTCCGAGCCTGTCCCGACAGTGAGTCCTGGTTCAGTCCTGGTTCAGTCCTGTTTCAGTTCTGGTTTAGTCCTGTTTTAGTCCTGTTTTAGTTCTGTTTCAGTCCTGGTTTAGTCATGGTTAGTCATGGATCTTGGGTTCGCTACATAAAGAAGGAGGAAAATAACGAAAGGACGACAGCAGCAATAAGTTTTAAGAAGGATGCAAAAAGGGTTGTAACTGTCCTGTGTGAGAAAAGTGTATAAAGATATAATAATTGTAAAATATAAAGTTGACTACTGCGCGGATTTCACCTATCGCGGGTTATTTTTAAAACGTAACCCCCGTGATAAATGAGGGACCACTGTGTTGTGAAAATATTGTACAGAGATTTGGATATTGTTACATTCCTAATCGTGAGCTTCGCCACGATATCGCAATAAATATCGTACCGTGAGGTTCATACCGTGACGATATCGTATCGTGAGACTTGGATATTGTTACACTCCTGGTATCAAGATATGTATCGTATCGTGGCCTGTGTATTGAGATATGTATCGTGTCGTGGCCTATGTATCGAGGTATGTATCGTATCATGGCCTATGTATCGAGGTATGTATCGTATCGTGGCCTATGTATAGAGATATGTATCGTATCATGGCCTATGTATCGAGGTATGTATCGTATCGTGGCCTACGTATCAAGATATGTATCGTATCGTGGCCTATGTATAGAGATATGTATCGTATCGTGGCCTATGTATAGAGATATGTATCGTATCGTGGCCTATGTATCGAGGTATGTATCGTATCGTGGCCTACGTATCAAGATATGTATCGTATCGTGGCCTATGTATAGGATATGTATCGTATCGTGGCCTATGTATAGAGATATGTATCTTATCGTGGCCTATGTATCGAGGTATGTATCGTATCGTGGTCTATGTATCGAGGTATGTATCGTATCGTGGCCTATGTATCGAGGTATGTATCGTATCGTGGCCTATGTATCGAGGTATGTATCGTATCGTGGCCTACGTATCATATCGAAGTATGTATCGTATCGTGGCCTATGTATCAAGATATGTATCGTATCGTATCGTGGCCTATGTATCATATCGAAGTATGTATCGTTGCCTATGTATCTAGGTATGTATCGTATCGTGGCCTATGTATCATATCGAAGTATGTATCGTTGCCTATGTATCTAGGTATGTATCGTATCGTGGCCTATGTATCGAGATATGTATCGTATCTTGGCCTATGTATTAGTCATGTAACGTATCGCGGCCTATGTATCTAGGTATGTATCGTATCATGGCCTATGTATCTAGGTATGTATCGTATCATGGCCTATGTATCGAGGTATGTATCGTATCGCGGCCTATGTATCGAAGTATGTATCGTATCGGCAACTTCTTAATGATACCCAGCCCTATTTGAGCGTTAAAAATGTGAGAATGAAACAAAACTTAACTCTGCTTTGTACGTTTTGGACGAGGAAACAGCGTTATAAGATAGATGAGAAAATTGCGTGATACTGGCCCTTTTAAATTATAGTACAATAAATTACTACACCCTATATTTCATGTGACATTATCAGAACGAGCTTGCAAAAGACCCAGCCTTTATAATACACCGAGTTTGGCATTGCATTTTACTAGTTGCATAATGGCCCGTGCAACACAAACAGCAGTGAGCGCCGAGGTTGAGTCACTGATGTGTGTTTTGTTTAATTTGTGTCGACCCATTGTCTAAGCTGCTTCCTAAAGTTATTTCTTTGTTGAGCCTCCTCCTGACCAGAGCCTGACCATCAGTTCTGAGTTTGGTTGAATGCTTAAAGGTGCATTGTGTAACTTTTTTTTAGTCGGGATTTGTCACTTTCTTGATTCTATGGGTATTAGGGATGTAACGATATCCATATCTCACGGTGCGATATTTATTGCGATATTTTGGAGTATTTTGGCTGATATAATTGTAGATGTGACACTTTTTTGCTTTTAAAATACCTTGACAAGATTTTGGTGTGAATTGTTTACGTCATAATCCCAAGAATTCAAGTAAAAAACATATAACTTCATGTTGTCTGTGCCGAAATGAATCATGGGATATGTAGTTTCCGATGATCATAAACTGTTGCTTCTTTAAAACTATGCATTTAAGCAAAGGAACTTGTAATTCGATATATTGTGACAGTCCACGATATTATTGAGAGACTTTTCATGATACGATATCATGATATTTCGTAGGAATCTAAACGATATCCAAATCTATCTCTTGGTACGGTATTTATTGTGATATTTTGGAGTATTTTGGTTGATATAATTGTAGATGAGACACTTTTTTGCTTTTAAAATACCTTGACAAGATTTTGGTGTGAGTTATTTCCATCATAATCCCAAGAATTCAAGTAAAAAACATATTTCTTCATGTTGTCTGCACTCAAATGAATCATGGAAGATGTAGTTTTCGATGTGTATAAGTTGTTGCTTCTATAAAACCTGCATTTAAGCAAAGGAACTTTTAATTTGATATATTGTCCATGATATTATTGTGAGACTTTTAACGATACGATATCACGATATTTCGTAGGAATGCCACAATATCCAAATCTATCTCTTGGTACGATATTTATTGTGATATTTTGGAGTATTTTGGCTAATATAATTGTATTGTGACAGTCCATGATATTATTGTGAGACTTTTGAAGATACAATATCACAATATCTTGTAGGCCTGTAACGATATCCAAATCTCACTGTACGATATGTATTGCGATATTTTGAAGAGGCTAATATAATTGTAGATGGAATGCTTTTTTGCTTTTAAAATACCTTGGAATCATGGGATGTGTAGTTCACGATGTTCATAAGCTGTTGCTACTATAAAACCATTTATTTAAGAAAAGTAACTTGTAATTTGATATATTGCGACAGTCCACGATATTATTGTGAGACTTTTGACGATACGATATCATATATTTTCGTAGGAATGTAATGATATCCAAATCTCATGTTACAATATTATCACGTTATGAATCTCACGGTACGATATTTATTGCAATATTTTAAAGAGGCTAATATAATTGTAGATGAGACACTTTTTTGCTTCTAAAATACCTTGACAAGATTTTGGTGTGAATTATTTCCGTCATAATCCCAAGAATTCAAGTAAAAAACATATTTCTTCAAAGCTTTGGGGACAGGAGTGCTACTTGGATATACAAAAAATGTGCAGAATCGTCCTTTTGGTGCTCTTCAGTGTAGGGACCAGTCTCAAATATAAAGTAGGAAAAAACTGAGGCACTCAAAAAGTACAAAATAATTAAAGGGCTTTAATACCACATGGCACATAAAGTTAAAATCAGGCCCTAATGAAGGCCAAAGGAAGGAATGAAAATTATATGAGTTTGGAGATCATTTGACATGCAAAAATTGAAATCGCGATCAAAATTTGATTAATTGCACAACCTTAATTCAACACACAAACGCTATTTAGAGTTCTTCTCTCAAAATGAAAACACTCTGTTCCACCTTGTGATGTCATGTGGTAATACAGGAAGTGCTCCAGTGTGTTTTTAAACTCCACACACCTTCAACTAGAATCATTTGTTAGTGAAAATATCCCAGCCTGATTCATCAGCTGGTTTCACTTCGCGGAAACAGTGTGACCTCGCAGCATTAGGATTCATTCGCTCGACGGTAGGCGGGTACTTTTTATATTTAACCAATCGCTGCTGTTTGGTCGTGATTTATGTAATGCGCCGCTAACAGAACTAACTGGTATATTAAGCTTTTCCCAAATCCTGTAGGAAGAAGGGAAATAACGTCTTTCCCCTTGATAAAATTCAACCAAACATTTTATCTTTAAATCCTCGATGTTGGGAATCGATGATGACACAGAATGTATGGCTTTTCGCTGATTGGCTGGTGCCTGGACTCGCATTTCAGGGGTTTTTGCGAACCGTCTAGTGTATTCTGATTCCTGACCGAGTCGCTGGAGAGAAATGAAATTGCGAAGAGGCACAAGATGGCGTCAGACTGGCTAAAATGATCCAATCCGTCCCACCTTGTTATGTGTTTACAGACTAATAATGCAGGATTACTCAAACATGTGTGACGCGCAACTCCAGGTATGTTTTTGACGAGGTAACGGCATTATAACACGGCTTAAAGCTCAATTTTGCATAATAATGGACCTTGCGTAACATAAAACACACCGTGTAACTTTCCTCCATGGAGATGTTATTGCTTTGCTCTGGGATTTTCCACAGTTTGGCTTTCAACTTGTCGTCTGCTTGTGTCCGTACAGATTGATACCACCAGGTCAGCAGAGGTGGGGACTTGAGTCACTATTTTTAGGACTTGGGACTTGACTTGGACTTTAAGGTCAGTGACTTGGGACTTGAGGCTTGTGACTTGAAGACTTGAGAAGGACTTTTAAATCTGGATTCTTTCTATTCTGACTGTAATGATTCACACTAAGATCTTGTCAAGACATTTAAAAAGGAAAAATTAACTACCGGTAAATTATTTTCTACAAAAAACAAATATACCATGAATTTTTAAGTACAATTTAGTTTAAAATTCCTATAAATTGCAAAAACCAAAGACTTGAAATGACTTGAAGCTCAAAGCAGATGACTTGGACTTGACTTGGACTTATGGGCCCGTGACTCGAGACTCGACTTGGACTTGCCTGTATTTGTCTTGAGACTTGACTCGGACTTGAGGCCTGTGACTTGAGAAGCACTTTTAAATCTGAATTCTTTCTATTCTGACCGTAATAATTCACACTAAGATCTTGACATTTATATTTAAAATTATTTTCTACAATTCTTTTATGCTCTATACAAACTAGATCGTCGGAAGAATTAATGATCGATTATGGATTAATCATTAACGTTTTTATATTAAATTGATCATCATTATTATTACTATCTGCACTACTAATCTGCATAAATAAATTCAACTTTACGACATATAAACCGTAACGACTCTAGAGCCACATCAGCCCGTTTGACATTATAATGTGTTTAATTCAGTTTTGTGCAACTATCACAGAAACAGAACTTAAAACCGCATCGCTAATTTGCATAAACTAAGCGAAGATAAAACTACAGCTCTTGTGTCGCTGATGCGGTTCAGTTTCTGTTGGATTAAAAGACATGACTCAGGTGAATACAGGTTAGTGTGACCAGATTTGCATTTGTCAAAACCAGGACACCGTACGGGGGGAGGGAGGTGGGGACTCGTCATCGACATTGTGCGACTCTCACCTGGAAAAACTTTTTCCCACTGGACACAGAAACATATGTGCTGCTTTATACACTGTGCACATGGACTCACACTTGTCCCGAACGCAACGGAAAGTGTGGAATTTCTTGTACAAATCATCGTTAAATACACATTTGTGCTTTGGTACGTTGCAGACTGACCCACTGTTTGTGTCTCGCTCCTTCTGATGCAGAGACACATGTACAGACCTGTTTGGTCACACTACACACAGCAACCTACATTCGGTTTGTCGATTAAAATTAACGTAATCAATGAAATTCTTAATGATCAAGTATCGATTAATCGACTAATCATGCCCATCCCTAATACATACTCAAATACAAATATGTAATGAATTTTTAACTACAATTTAGTTTAAAATTCATATAAATTGGTTTAAAGACTTGAAATGACTTGAAGCTCAAAGCAGACGACTTGGACTTGACTTGAACTTATGGCCCAGTGACTCGAGACTCGACTCGGACTTGCCTGTATTGGACCTGGGACTTGACTCGGACTTGGGGTCAAAAACTTGAAACGTACTTGAGACTTGCAAAACAACGACTTGATCCCACTTCTGCAGGTCACATCTGTGGAGTGACGACCTGACTCGCGATAACAATGCGAGTTTTTCTTTCATTTTTATCCCTAAAACATGTTCAAGTGAGATAAAGGCAATGTACATTTTGAAGTTTAATGTAATACTGTGGAACATTTCAGGCAGAGCAATAATATCTCATACACGTTTAAAACTTGCTTTGCTTTTTGTCTTGATCTTACGGTTTTCTTTTTTAAGTTATAATTCTGACGCAGCTTGACAGTCTGTATTTTATTTTATTTTTTTTATCTGCGTGTATGCGTTTTTGATCTTTGTAATTGCAGAGGTTATGTAAGAAACTCAGACAGTTTAAAGTGTTACACAAGAACGCAGCCGCCTCTTCTCGCTCTTTCCTCAGCTGTGTTAGAATATTCCCCGTCATGAGAGCCAATATTGTCTGGTGCTGTCTCTGTCTCCAAGTGCCCCCTCCGTCCCTCCCCCTCTCCCTCCTGCCCCCTTTCCTCTCTCCCTCTCCTCTCTTCTGCCTCTCTCCTTCTCCTCTAACTCCTCTCTTCCTCTTCTCTCTCTCCCTCTTCCCTCTCCTTTCACCCTCCTTCTCTCTCTCTTCTCCCCTCCCTGTTTCACATCCTCTTTCTCCCCTTTCCCTCCTCTCTCTCTCCCTCTGATCTCCTCCTCCTCCTCTCTCTTTTCTCTTCTCCTGCCTTCTCCTCTCTTCTGCTCCTCTCCCTCTCCCTTCCCTGTCTTCCCCTCCTCTTTCTCTCCCTCTCATCTCCTCCTCCTCTCTTTTCTCTTCCCCTCCCTCTCTCCTGCCCTCTCCTCTCCCTCCTCTCTCCCTCTCCTCTCTCCTCCTCTCCTCTCCCTCTCTCTCCTCTCTCCTCCTCTCCTTCTCCTCTCTTCCTCCTTTCTCCTCTCCCTGTCTTCCCCTCCTTTGTGTCTCACTCTCCTCTCCCACCTCTCTCTTTTCTCTCCCCCTCCCTCTCTCCCTCTCCTCTCCCTCCTCTCTTCTACCCCTCTCTCTACTTTCTTCCCCTCCTCTCCCTCCTCTCTTCCCTCTCTCCCTCTCGCCTTCCTCCTCTCTGTCTCCCACTCCTCTCTCCTGCCTTCTCCTCTCCCTCCTCTCTTCCTCTCCTCCTCTCCCCGCCACTCTCTCTCTCCCTCTCCTCTTCCTCTCCTCTCCCCTCCCTGTCTTACCCTCTTCTTTCTCTTATCTCTCCCCCTCCCCGTCCATTCCCTCCTCTCTTCCTTTCATCTCCCCTCTCCTGCCCCAGGCCCTCTCCTCTCTCTCTCCCCTTTCCCTCTCCTTCCACCCTCCTCCTCTCCCTCCTCTCTCCTACCCCCTCTCCCTCCTTTCTTCTCTTCTTCCCTATCTCCCCCTCCTCTTTCTCTCCCTCTCCTCTCCCTCCTGTCTTCCTCCCATCTCCCTCTCCTCTCTCTCCTCCTCTCCCTCTCCTCGCTCTCCTCTCTTCCTTCCCTCTTCCCTCCCTGTCTTCCCCTCCTTTTTATCTCACTCTCCTCTCCTACCTCTCTCTTTTCTCTCCCCCTCCCTCTCCCTCCTCTCTTCTACTTCTCTCTCTCTCTCATCTCACCCTCCTCCTCTCCTCCTCTCTCCTACCCCTCTCTCTCCTTTCTTCCCTTCCTCTCTTCCCTCTCTCCCTCCTCTCTCCCTCTCCTCTATTCCCTCTCTCCCTACTCTCGGTCCCTTTCCTCTCTCTCCCTCCTCTCCCTCCTCTCTTCCCTCTCTCCCTGTCCTCTGTCTCTCTCTCTCTCGCTCTCCCTCTTCTCTTCCCTCCCTTCTTCCTCCTCTCTGTCTCCCACTCCTCCCTCCTGCCTTCTCCTCTCCCTCCACTCTTTCTCTCCCCTCTCTGCTCCCCTTCCTCTCTCTCCTCTCTCCTACCCCTCTTGCTCCCTTCTTCCTTTCCTCTCCCCTCTCTCCCTCTCTCCTCTCCTCCTCCTCTCCTCCCTCCTCTGTGGCGTTAAGCTGCAGCTCGGCCTCGCAGTGGTCCAGAGGAGAGGTCAGTGCTGTGGGGACTCTGAGCTAAATTTGGACCAGGGAACAATTAGAACCACTTTTTGAATCTGTACTCTGCATTAACCGCACGGGCAGATGTTACGGACTTTACAAAGACCGGACTATTTTGGAAACATGTTGACTTCAAATTATCTGCCCAGTAAGATAAGATAGGCCTTGTACTGAGCAATGAATCAGATCCAGTCTTACTCATGACTTAAAGGTGCACTGTGTAACTTTTAAGGGCTGCTGCTTGTTATTTCTTTGCCTGGAAATTGCATTTGTTCACTTTTATAGCTGAAATATATCTTAAAAAAACATGAATTCTTAGCATGTGGGTTCGGTCAAGTGGTAACGGAGGGAAACAGGGGCAGATTTTTTACATTCAAATGTCTCTTATTCAGAAACTAGAGGAACTATTGAAATAAGTAAAGTATCAGAATGTAGGAAAGAGTTACACTCCAACAGGGTCAAGTTAAACCTGTGATATTCTTTCAAGTTGTTGACAAAAAAATAAAAAAAACTCATGTTGGTAACGGAGGGAATGAAATATGCAGCACTTTTTGGGCAATAAATACAAACAGTGATAACTCTTGGTTCTCACTTACATATCCTTAACAAACTGGTTTGAATATTTGCTTCATATAGTTTTCTACCATATGGTACAAGATTAGGTTGAAAAACCTCTTACTTTTTGAGTCATGAGATTTTTTATTAAGAAAGGTCATGGTAACGGAGGGAAAAGTAACGGAGGGAAAATTGTGCAAACAAGTAGAAGGTGCAGGATTTTACATAATTTGTCACTTTTTTCTTCCGAATACTTTAATATTACTTCAAAATGAAAGGAAACTATTTCTATAAAATATGTCAGTCCTTCCAAGCAAATTTTTATCATTTTAAATAAATTTTTTTTTTAAATCATGTACCTTCATCAACAGTTCAAAGATGATGGAATAACACAAGATATGATGAAATACATCAGTTTATTTACATGATTTGCAGGTCTTTGTTTCATACGTGGTCTGTTTAAAACGTATGTAACTTTAGAACCAAAAATGGTGCAGAAAAAAGGTAAACAGTTTCATAAACTAGAGTACATATGTATCTGTTCAATACATTTTTATATCAGATGCATTAAGTTGAATTTTTGGCCTTGCTGTTTACTTCTGCTTGATTGGGCCCATGTGCAGGCTTGCTTCTCCATAGATCTGACCATTAACCTGTCTCCATTGTGATGACCAAGTTTAACCAGGTGACCTTCTACCAGAAAAGTCACACAGTGCATCTTTAACGGCAAAAACCTGTTGTTGTTAATCAGAGGGACCATCATTAGAAAGAAATTCGA
Organism: Boleophthalmus pectinirostris; assembly: GCF_026225935.1. Lineage (NCBI taxonomy): Eukaryota > Metazoa > Chordata > Actinopteri > Gobiiformes > Gobiidae > Boleophthalmus > Boleophthalmus pectinirostris. The sequence goes on from NW_026571133.1 coordinate 4,316,885, forward strand.
TGATTTTCGTTCAAATAATCTTCTAATAACGATGGGACGAGACACATTTTCCACAAGATACGAGAAACGGGATACGAGATTGGGTCCACGAGAACGAGACAAGATGAGATTTTCATATAATTTCTAATATATAAATTTTGCAGTTCAGTTTCCAGTTATGGCCTCGCAATTTTTTATTTCCTGTTTGTCCCCTGAGGAAAGCCACAGTCTGAAACGTGTTGGGACTTTGTAAGTTGTCCATTAATTAATAAAGACCTGGTTTATGTTAATCAGTGAGTGCCTTGGGTTCGTTTTTTGCATCTTTTAGAGTTTTTTAATTTGCTTGTTTTCATATTTTTGTTTCCATTCTTGTGCTGCTTTTTTGGAACTGTAAGAGATTTAACTCATCAAACCATGACCCTTTTTGGTCTTATTTTGTCGTTTTTTGTCTTATCTAATTGTAAATACTTGGAAAAAAAATCCCCCAAGCTCTTTTTTCTCTTGTGTGCATGATCTTGTGGTAATTTTGTATCACGAGATCTTGTCCCACTTCTTTCTTATCTTAAGTCCAAAAATCTGTTATTAATAAGTTTTCAATTGCGGTCAGTGAAAATGTTCAATTCTGCCTCTTTGTGTTCAAGAAATTCTGAAAGCATTTATTTATTTTTTTCTTTTAGTAAGAAAGGAGTGAGGTTTCTTGTGGAGCCAACACTTTATGACATCACAAGGTGGAATAGAGTAGGCCTGCTCGATTATGGAAAAAATCATTAGCACGATTATTTTGGTCAATGTTGAAATCACGATTATTCAAATGATTATTTTTTAGATATACGATGCATTTATTCAGCATTTCTCTCTCAAAAAACCAAAACAAAACACTTTGTTATTGATAATTTACACAAAACTTTCAAATTGAAAATAAATATAGGCTACGTACCGTATTTTCCGCACTATTAGTCGCTCTGGATTATAAGACGCACTGTCATTAAATGGTCTATTTTCAAACTTTTTTCACAAATAAACCGCACTGGACTTTAAACGAAACACAACAGTTGGATGGGTGAGTGGTTTTGTTTGTTTGTGGCGTTCACGGTGACTCTGGGCTTTGTTCAGTTGTGGCGTGTAGGGAGGGTGCTGTCTGGGACCAACGGATTGTCGGCGTGTTCGCAGTGACTCAGTTGTTCAGTTGTGGCTAGAAGTGGCACATTGCACTCGCTTTTTTGGTTCTTTCTTTCGTTCCGTTCCTCGTCGGCGCGGAGTGATGAGTGTGGCTGCGGGTGTTTTTCGTTGTGCGGTCGCTGTCTGCTCCATGTGTGTTTGCGGCTTTGTAGTTTACTGAAGTCGTGCTGGGACACCCGAGTGGATTCGTGTTTTGGGCGCTCTGGATTGTGGGGCACGCGGTCGTTTTTTGATGGGGTTGGAGGCCCTATAGTGCGGAAAATACGATACCTTAGAGCAGTTATATGAATAAAATATACTTTGAACATGAAATAAGGCAAAGAAAAACATAAATGTATCTACAGTTAAGTTTATATGATGACGGTCTGAACAGAAGACGCAAAAGTGGTGTCTCTTCTTCACTTTCTATTCCGCGTTTAGACGAGTGTTTTCAGGAGGAAATCTGCGTGCATACGGTGATGCAAAAGTGCAGAAAATTGTGCAATCAAGTAGAAGGTGCATGATTTTACATAATTTGTTGCATTTTTCTTCTGAATACTTTAATATTACTTCAAAATTAAAGGAAACTATTTCTATAAAATATGTCAGTTCTTCCAAGCAAATTTTTATCATTTTAAATACATTTAAAAAAAAAAATCATGTACCTTCATCAACAGTTCAAAGATCGAATAACACAAGATATGATGAAATACATCAGTTTATTTACATGATTTGCAGATCTTTGAAATTTGGGAAATAATTTTTGTTCCATGTTTCATACATGGTCTGTTTAAAACGTATGTAACTTTAGAACCAAAAATGGTGCAGAAAAAAGGTAAACAGTTTCATAAACTAGAGTACATATGTATCTGTTCAATACATTTTTATATCAGATGCATTAACTAGAATTTTTGGCCTTGCTGTTACTTCTGCTTGACTGGGCCCATATGTACAGTTTGAAAATTTAGTTAAAATTTAGTTGATGTGGCATATATTCAGATGCGCTCAATAGTCTGAATTTTACGGTATATATCCAGCTGAAAAAATTAACTAAATATACTTAAAGATCGTTTGAAATCACGAACAAATTTCGATGAATTGCACAGCCTTATGCATGTAGACAGACTTATAAACCAGGATTACTCAAACGTGTGAATGAAACAAAACACAACTCCGCTTTGTTTTTAATGAGGTAACAGCGTCAGAACGTGACTAAAAGCTCCCACGTAACACAGCCCCTTTAATAGACAATTTACATAAGAGCTCGCTGATGATGTACGACCTGCAGGAATCTCATGCATTTCTGAGCATGTTTGTAGAGCTCTGAACTATAGGGTTTGTTTGATAAATTGCGTTTGCGTGTTTTGGTCCGAGGAGCTGACACTTTTCTGCAAACGACTCTCTCTTGATCGCAGGCCAAGCTCTGAAAACACCGACACTGTGTGAGAGCCTGTTCTTCTACTTTATGTATATCTGTCATTCTGGAAACTTCCCAGCATCCACCACAGAGAGCTCCTCTTAAAGGCACAGCGCACGTCGCAACTGCAGTGACCCCGGAGGAGAGTTTATTTGTAGAGGATTTTACAGAAACAACATTGCATTCATTCACGTCTGCAGTGTACGATGCAGCGAAATCAAAATCCCTCGATACGATATTTTCACGATATGCGTCTCATCTCTGTGGAGGCTCACCAAACTGTGAATATGCTGCTTTTCCTTTTAAAAACCTTGGAAAAGCCTTGAAAAGCTTTTTGCACTGTTATACTATGAAGAATTGGTATTTAAAAGTGCTATAAAGTTTTTTTTAGTCCTGACAACACCAGAAGATCATGATCTATGTAGTTTCCTTTGTTTTTTAGCTGTAGTTGTAACATGGCAAGTAGCCAGGCTGGCGCCAACTAGTGCCTTCATTCAATTTCATTTCTCTCCAGCGACTCAGGAATTGGAACACACAAGACGGTTCATGCGAGTTTGGGCACCAGCCAATCAGCGAAGAGCTGTACATTCTGTGTTGGCAACGATTCCCGAGATCGAGGATTTAAAGCCAGAACAAAGAGAATGTTTGTTGAATTTTATCAAGAGGAAAGACGTTATTGCCCTTCCTAGCAGCGATTGGTTAAATGAAAAAAAGTACCCGCCTACCGTTGAGCGAACGAATCCTAATGCTCCGAGGTCAGACGGTTTGTACTAGGGATGGGCATGATTAATCGATTAATCTATAATTGATCATTAAGAATTTCATCGATTACGTTAATTTTAATTGACAAACCAAATGTAGGTTGCTGTGCGTAGCGTCACCAAACATGTGTCTCTCTGCATCAGAAGGAGCGAGCAAACAGAAACAGTCGGTCAGTCTGCAACGTACCGAAGCACAAATGTGTATTTAACGATGATTTGTACAAGAAATTCCACACTTTCTGTTGCGTTCGGGACAAGTGTGAGTCCATGTGCACAGTGTATAAAGCAGCACATATGTTTCTGTGTCCAGTGGGAAAAAGTTTTACCAGATGAGAGTCGCTCAATGTCGATGACGAGTCCCCACCTCCCTCCCCCCGTACGGTGTCCTGGTTTTGACAAACGCAAATCTGGTCACACTAACCTGTATTCCACTGAGTCATGTCTTTTAATCTGACAGAAATTGACCACATCAGCGACACAAGAGCTGTAGTTTTATCTTCGCTGAGTTTATGCAAATTAGCGATGTGGTTTTAAGTTTCGTTTCTGTGAAAGTTGCGCAAAACTGAATTAAACACATTATAATGTCAAACGGGCTGATGTGGCTCTAGAGTCGTTACGGTTTATATGTCGTAAAGTTGAATTTATTTATGCAGATTAGTAGTGCAGATAGTAATAATAATGATGATCATTTTAATATAAAAACGTTAATGATTAATCGATAATCGATCGTTAATTCTTCCGACGATCGATTAAGAAAATTTCATCGAATGCCCGTTCCTAGTTTGTATGAAGTGAATCAGGCTAGCACCATGGCAAGGCAAGTTTATTTGTATCGCACAGTTCATACACAAAGTAATTCAAAGATGCACCGATACCTATTGATCGAAAATCTATACCAATACTGAAATACTTGTTGGTATCTGTTCCATAACTCTGATTAAGCTGATATCCTGGTTGGGCCTTTTAATTGGATCTTTTCTCTACCTGCTGTAGCACTTTGAAACGTCCTTGAAATGTGAAGTACAAAAGAAATAAATATATTATTATTATGAAATATATTTACAGGGTGTTCGTGGCCTAGAACATCTCACAAGGTTTGAACTTCAGTATTAATTTCAAGGATAAATAAAAGTTGCACAACACAATTCGATCTGTTGTGTAACAAGTTAACTGCGTTTTAAGGAAGGAAGTGTCATGTTCAGTCCTTACACTGTATCGGTTTATATCGGAAATTGGCAGATGCTTAAAGCCAAAGTATCAGTGTTGGTACCGGAACTGAAAAAGCTGGAAAAATCGGTGCATCCCTACTCAATACCGATTCCGATATCATGATTCAAATAAAAAAAAAGACATTCCTTAGACCACAGGTGTCAAACATACGGCCCGGGGGCCAGATCCGGCCCTCCAAGAGCTTTAATCTGGCCCTCGGCTGATTTTCTACTCAAATATTTTAATTATATTTTCTATTAAAATATTGGTAATTTGGTCTCCAGCGTCTCTGTACGTGGCCCCTCCCACCAGAGCAGCACAAATGAAGACTTGTCTCTTTCCAAACGCTCTTAAAGGACGATCGTTTTGACTGTTGACCGTGACACCCTCATCAGAAAAATGAAAAAACATGAGAAAAGTGGAGCCGAGTGCAGGATTTTACAACAAAAATTGACTTATTCCTGTTTACATACAAGTTCATGTTAAAACTTTGTGTTGAAATTGTATTTTTCTTAAAGTTTCAGGTTGTTCATAATATTATAATATTTTGTAAAAGAAAGAGTTCATCAATAATAAAAGATTTCTGTAATAGATTTGTGTTTCTCTGCACAAATATTTGAACTTATTGTTATTTTTGGGGTTTATATGACATGAGTTTTCTGATCCGGCCCCTTTGGGATCAAAATAGGTTGGATACGGCCCCTGGAACAAAATGAGTTTGACACCCCTGCCTTAGACAATAAAGTATACCTGTAAAAGTGCACGATGTCACTTTTTGGTTGGGGGTCCATCACCTGCTTGTTTCTATGGAGATGTCATTGCTCTGCCTGAAATGTTCCACAGTATGACATTAAACAGCTCTATCTTACATTTATCTTACATTTATTAAATTACAGCTCAAAAATACCTAGAAAAACATATATTTTGACTGTGAGCGGGGTCGCCTCTCCACAGATCTGACCGGTAATTTGGTCTGGTTTGGTCCCCATGAAGATGAAAGGGTTCAGTACCAGACTGTCAAACATTTCTGACAAAGCAATAACATCTCCATGGAGAAAAGCGTTGGACAGACCCTCCAACACAATGCTCTTACTCCTTACTGTCTTTGAAAATAACCATAGTTTGTGTATATTCGGGATGTGCACGATTAAATCGACTAATCGACAGTTGATCATTAAGAATTTCGTCGATCACGTTCACTTTTAATCGACAAACCGAATGTAGGTCACTGTGTGTAGTGTGAGGAGACGAGGCTGCGTCCGACACAAACACTGGAGTTGTGCCTCACAGTCCCACGTTTGGGCTCTGGCTCCTTGGAGACTCTGTTCCACTCAGTGAGTTTGTTTACAGCACATCAGTGTCCCGGGTACGATCGGGTTTTTGGAGTATCCCGGTTTCGTCATGGTGCATGTACACGCAGTATCCCGGTTACTCATTATTTATTTATTTATTTAATGAGACAGGGACAGTGCACAGTTTACATTAACCTTAACAGGAGAGATGCGTTGTACCAGGTTGTAGCACCAGTGTTAGTTTCCACCTGTTCTGCAGTGTAAAGTTGAGTTCACATGTGTCCAAAAACCAAACACTTTTCAGTCTTTTCATCACAACAGAAGCCAAAATAAATAAAGTGACCAACATAAATAAAGTCAGTGAAATGATGTTAAATAAAGAGCTGCTCTAAACTTGCACATTTCTGAACTAGGGATGGGCATGATTAGTCGATTAATCGATAACTGATCATTAAGAATTTCATCGATTATGTTCATTTTAATCGACAAACCGAATGTAGGTTGCTGTGTGTAGTGTGACCAAACAGGTGTGTACATGTGTCTCTGCATCAGAAGGAGCGAGACACAAACAGTGGGTCAGTCTGCAACGTACTGAAGCACAAATGTGTATTTAACGATGAATTGTACAAGAAATTCCAGGCTTTCCGTTGCGTTCGGGACAAGTGTGAGTCCATGTGCACAGTGTATAAAGCAGCACATATGTTTCTGTGTCCAGTGGGAAAAAGCTTTACCAGATGAAAGTCGCGCAATGTCGATGACGAGTCCCCACCTCCCTCCCCCCGTACGGTGTCCTGGTTTTGACAAACGTAAATCTGGTCACACTAACCTGTATTCACCTGAGTCATGTCTTTTAATCCGACAGAAATTGAACCACATCAGCGACACAAGAGCTGTAGTTTTATCTTCGCTTAGTTTATGCAAATTAGCAATGTGATTTTAAGTTTCGTTTCTGTGAGAGTTGCACAAAACTGAATTAAACACATTATAATGTCAAACGGGCTGATGTGGCTCTAGAGTCGTTACAGTTTATATGTCATAAAGTTGAATTTATTTATGCAGATTAGTAGTGCAGATAGTAATAATAATGATGATCATTTTAATATAAAAACATTAACGCATCATCGATAATCGATCGTTAATTGTTCCGACGATCGATTAAGAAAATTTGATCGAATGCCCGTCCCTAGTATGAACTGTGTCTCAACGCGACACACACACACAGAACACACTCACCATCATCATCATCATCACCATCATCATCATCATCATCATCCCTCTGTCACAGAAAAAACACTCATATTCCACTGAGTCGTGTCCTTTAGTCCGACAGAAGCTGAACCGCATCAGCGACACAAGGAAAGAGCTGTTTATTTTTTTTTCCAGCACTTACAGTTTATGCAAATGAGCCATATGGTTTTAAGTTTTGTTTCTGTAAAACGTAAACAAATGTGTCAAAGCTGCATTAAACACATTATAATCTAGGGGTGTGCAAAAATATCGGAATATTGGTATATTGTATCGTTTAATGTGATGATACAGTATCGATATCGTGGGCTACTGTATCGATATGTCACCAAGAGTATTTTTACGTGTGTTTTACTAAATTATTTTGTTACAGCGCTACAGTTTTGTTGCTTGTGGAGTGAAAGGAAACTCATTTATGCGACACATTTGACATTTTGACACTGTTTTGAGGATTAAAATGTTTGTGTTTCATATGAACTTTGCAAAAGAAGTGGTTTAACAAACACTTTTAGTATCACAGCCATGATTTAGCCTTTATTTTTTATTGAACTGTATCGAATCGATTTGAAATATATCATATCGAATCACAAGTGCACTGTATCGAGATATGTATTGTATCGTGGCCTGTGTATCGAGGTGTGTATCGTATCGACAACTTCTTAATGATACCCAGCCCTATTATAATGTCAAACGGGCTGATGTGGTGATGGTTTATAAGTTGTAAAGTTTAGTTTAGAGTTTATGCAGTCCCTAGTGCAGGGGTGTCAAACTCATTTTGGTTCGGGGGCCGTATCCAACCGACTTTGATCCCAAAGGGGCCGGATCAGAAAACTCATGTCATATAAACCCCAAAAATAACAATAAGTTCAAATATTTGTGCAGAGAAACACAAATCTATTACAGAAATCTTTTTTAACTGATGAACTCTTGCTTTTACAAAATATTATAATATTATGAACAACCTGAAACTTTAAGAAAAATGTAATTTCAGCACAATGTTTTAACATTAACTTGTTTGCAAATAGGAATAAGTCCATTTTTGTTGTAAAATCCTGCACTCGGCTCCACTTTTCTCATTTTTGACATTTTTCTGATGAGGGTGTCACGGTCAACAGTCAAAACGATCGTCCTTTAAGAGCGTTTGGAAAGAGACAAGTCTTCATTTGTGCTGCTCTGGTGGGAGGGGCCACGTACAGAGACGCTGGAGACGCTGCTGTGATAAACACCACAGAAAATTAACAAGATTTTAATAGAAAATATAATGAAAATATTTTAGTAGAAAATCAGCCGAGGGCCAGATTAAAGGTCTTGGAGGGCCGGATCTAGCCCCCGGGCCGCATGTTTGACACCTGTGCCCTAGTGTATATAAATAAGACAAATTAACGTTTTTGATTTGGCGGCAAACTAAATCTCTCTCTGTGTTTTTCAGAGGCTGCACTTCCCGAGCTGCCCGTGTCTGGGCCGGGCTGGTCCTAGCACCAGGCCCTGAGCGTGGACCACCGCTTCACCACCGACAACACCTGGATTACACTTTTGGACCTGCTCAGGATTTTCATCTCAGCTCCAGTCTTTCTATGCTGTGGTGGTTGTTCTCGATGTTGGCAGCAGGATGGGTGCAGATTTGACTATTGCCTCGACATTGCAGCCTTGGCACCTTTACTCCACTGGGAATAATTCATCCTCTCACGAACTCACCGACAAAACCGGCCCCGTTCTCGTCCCCTGGGGCTCCCCTCTGCCCTGCTCTGAAAGGACTCGGAGAAACTCTAGGATTTTTTCTTACTGAAGCCGCTCACAAACTGTAAAAGGATCGCTATTTCGAGATTATATATGTTAGTTGCCATTCCGTTTTTTTACTACTGTCGATAGTTTTATTTATCGTTGGAGTTATGTCTGAAAGCAGCAAGAAACCTGTGAAACTAATCCCCCCTTCCCCTACCTCCCCATCGCCGCCGTCGCAAAACCCGCCCAAGAACGTGAACGGGTCTCCTGGTTCCGACGGGCACCTGGGGGTTACCGAGGTCCAGCGAAGACGCCACACCATGGATCGCGACTCGAGGACCGCCGAGCACCGCTTTTTCCGCCGCAGCGTCATCTGCGATTCCAACGCCACTGCACTAGACCTGCCGAGTAAAGCCGCGGTCATCATCACCTCGCCTCCGGACTGCGGAGGGGCGCCCACCTTCTTCCCGCCGCACGCCCCAGGAACGGGAGGCGGGTTTCGGGACGGCGACGCCAGAGACGCCCACAGACCTCCGTACTTGCCGTCTGGTCTTGCTTCTAATCTAGAACCGTGCCTTGGCGAAGCTTTGGTGGAGGAAACCAATCAAAGTTCAGAGCAGGAGTTAGACACGAGTGTTAAAACGCAAGCCGAATCGCAAATTAAAAGTGAAAGTAGCGCAGATGTGGCGGCGCAAGAGCCAGTCCCGACAGCATTGGATGTTACAGACGCAGCAAAACAAGCATGCACACAAGCCGAAGTCGCTACCGGGTCGGAGAAAACCGAAGAAAAAGACGCGAAAGTGGCAGATCAGGCGGACGAAAGCAGCAGGAGTAGCCCGGCGGAAGAGAAGGAACGGGAAACCGAGGAGGAGAGGGAGCAGGCGAAGGCGAGGGCGGAGCAAAGGGAGGCCGTCAAACGCGTCCAGGACGATATCGAAGAAGCGGAGACCAAGGCCGTGGGCACATCTCCGGACGGGAGGTTCTTGAAATTCGATATCGAGATCGGGAGAGGGTCCTTTAAGACGGTGTACAAGGGTCTGGACACGGAGACGACGGTGGAGGTGGCCTGGTGCGAGTTACAGGTAAGAAAACCCACACGGCTTTTTACCGCTTCGGAAAAACAACGCTGCTGATTCGAGATGTTCGGAAGGGATGGGACGAGACTAAATTTCCACCAGAAGACGAGAGAAATTATGAGGTTCAGTGCAGAATTTTGGCCATACAACTTATAACTTTCTAACTTTCTTTTCTAAAATCGTAGTCCTGCTTTTTGAAACTATGACTTTTCAGACGAAGTAACTCACCAATGTCAACAATTTTTGCCCAAACCAAATATAAACACACGCTCATATTTGTGGTCTTGTGACAGTTTATCTCACGAGATCTTGTCCCATCCCTGCCGCTCAGTAACATTAAATTAGATCTGCACAAAATATGAAAAGACTTCAGATGTGATTATATTTTAGAGCTGTTTTGCTGTTCTAGTTTGTTGTTTGATTGTGATTATTCATGATTTTTTTCCAGAACTTTTTTCATTGTTCTGTCATAATGTTAAGATTATTGGATATGATTAGAGACTGAAGTCCTAAGATCTTAAGTTTTGTTATGGTCTAATCCCGGTTTAGACCTGGTTTAGACCTGTCATATTGATCAGGGTGAGTCTTGGAGACAGTCTGTAAACTTGTGGTGGTGTTTCTTGGTTTTGGCCTAGTTTGTCCTCGTCCATCGGCCTTCATTTCGAGTGCATTTGCTTTAGATCTGGTTTAGACCTGGTTTAGATCTGATTTAGTTCTGGTTTGGGCCTCGTTTAGACCTGGTTGAGATCTTGGTTGCGTCTTTGCCTTCAGTCACCTGTCCGTGTACGTGTATTTGTTTTAGACCTGGTTTTGTCCCGACTCATTGTTTGGCCCGTCAGTTTAGATCTCGTTTGGTTTGGACCTAGTTTAGACCTGTTTTAGTCCTGGTTCAGTCCTGGTTCAGTCCTGGTTTAGTCCTGGTTCATCACAGTTTAAGTCATGTAAGTGGGAAACGTCCATTATCCGTTTTTTCCATTCTTCATTTAACCACAAAAGCGAAAACTGAAAAAAGAATCATTATCTGTTTTTTCATTTTGGTTTTGGAGACAAATAATGAAGAAAATGGTTGTTTTTTCATTTTCTTATTTTTGGATTTATATTGAAACACGAAGATAGACATAGCTGGAAAAAAAAGTAGTTTTTTTTTTTTTTTTTTTTGCACACACTGGACATTTAGGATTTCAATATTTTTTATTTTATTTTAATTGAAGTCAGAGCAGGATCTTTTTATTCTTATCATATTTAAGAAATTGTTAACCTGTTCGGCCGGGAAGAAGGTCTGAAGTTAGTAAACCTGTTTCATAATAACCCTCAATTTTGTCATTTTGTAATTAATCAAAATGTTGATTATTAAAAACACAAATTGATGAGATTAATTACGGCGCCGTAGCAGCGGTGACATGACCCACTTCTGCTTGAGATCTCATTATAACAGCTCCTAAATAAATAATGCCTCTGTGATTGGATAATTATTTCGGTGTCAGTGAATCGTCGAGACAAATCGCGCGGTGCCACTTTCCTCGTGTCTGAGACCCAACGAGAGCCGACCTGACTCAGCCCCCCGTGACCTCTGACCCGCGTTTGCATCACCGTCTCCTCGGCGCAGAACAGGCTCCTGCGGCGCGGCTCACATTTCTACAGCTGTGTCTACATCAACAAAACACCAACCGCTCCAGTCACCAAACCAGGACTAAACCAGGATTAAAACAGGACTAAACCAGGACTAAACCAGGACTAAACCAGGACTAAAACAGGACTAAACAGGGCTAAACCAGGGCTAAAAGGACTAAACAGGACTAAACCAGGACTAAAACAGGACTAAAACAGGGCTAAACAGGACTAAAACAGGACTAAACAGGACTAAACAGGACTAAACCAGGACTAAACCAGGGCTAAACCAGGGCTAAACAGGACTAAAGCAGGACTAAAACAGGACTAAACCAGGACTAAACAGGACTAAAACAGGACTAAACCAGGGCTAAAGCAGGGCTAAACCAGGACTAAACCAGGACTAAAGCAGGACTAAAGCAGGACTAAAACAGGACTAAACCAGGACTAAAACAGGACTAAACCAGGACTAAACCAGGGGCTAAACCAGGACTAAACCAGGGCTAAAGGCAGGACTAAACCAGGACTAAAACAGGACTAAACAGGACTAAACCAGGGCTAAAGCAGGACTAAACCAGGACTAAACCAGGATTAAAACAGGACTAAACCAGGGCTAAAGCAGGACTAAACCAGGGCTAAAGCAGGACTAAACCAGGGCTAAAACAGGACTAAACAGGACTAAACCAGGGCTAAAGCAGGACTAAACCAGGACTAAAACAGGACTAAACCAGGGCTAAAGCAGGACTAAACCAGGACTAAACCAGGACTAAAGCAGGACTAAACCAGGACTATACCAGGACTAAACCAGGACTAAACAAAGGCTAAAACAGGACTAAAACTGGTCTAAAACTGGTCTAAAAACAGGACTAAAACAGGACTACCAGGACTACCAGGACTATACCAGGACTAAAACGGGACTAAAACAGGACTATACCAGGACTAAACCAGGACTAAAACAGGATTAAACCAGGACTAAACCAGGACTAAACAAGGACTAAAACCGTACTAAAACCAGGACTAAACCAGGACTAAACCAGGACTAAACCAGGACTAAACCAGGACTAAACCAGGACTATACCAGGACTAAACCAGGACTAAACCAGGACTAAACCAGGACTAAACAAGGACTAAAACCGGACTAAAACCAGGACTAAAACGGGACTAAACCAGGATTAAACAGGACTAAACCAGGACTAAAACAGGACTAAAACAGTACCAAACCAGGACTAAACCAGGATTAAACAAGGACTAAAACTGGACTAAAACAGGACTAAAACCGGACTAAAAACAGGAACTAAAATGGGACTAAACCAGGATTAAACAGGACTAAAACAGGACTAAAACCAGGAGTAAAACTGGTCTAAACCAGAAGTAAAACAGGACTACTCTCAGTTCTGATCCTAGTCCCGGTCTCAGTCCCGGTCTCAGTCCTGGTATGGTCCCGTTCTCACTCCCGTTATGGTCTCGGTGTCAGTCCCCGTCTCAGTCCTGGTCCTGTTCCCCGTCTCGGTCCTGGTCCCGGTCTCAGTCCTGGTCTCAGTCCTGGTTTAGACCTGGTTTAGTCCGTATGCAGCATCACAGTTTAAGTCACTTAAACAGGAAACGTCCATTATCCGTTTTTTCCGTTTTTCATTAAAACGCAAAATCGAAAAACTGAAAACACAAATAATTTTTATCTTGAAAAACAAATAAACAAACGATACACAGATTTATATCACCAGCCCTAATTACTGACGATAAATTGTGTAACGAGGAAATGAGGTCTTATGTCCAAAATTTTGACCTGTCCCTTTAAATATTTGTCAAAAATAAATAAATAAATAAAGCCTACGTATGTTTGATGATAAGTTTGTTAAAAATAATGAACTAAAATAAATAAATAAAGGGTCCAGTTTAAGTTTTCTCCATAATCTTAAGTTAATAATTTTATTTTAAAGATGCATTGTGCAACTTTTCTGGTCCAGGGTCCATCACCTGCTTGTCTCCATGGAGATGTTATTGACATTTATTATATCCAATCCAATCCAATCCACTTTATTTATATAGCACATTTCACAAACAAACTGTTTCCAAAGTGCTGCACAAATACATAAAAAATAACAACAATAAGATGATAAAGTAAATTACTAAAATAATACTAGTCTTAAAGTAATAAAACTAGTAAAATAATATAAAACCAGTAAAATAAAAATAAAACTATATCATAGAATAGAAATAAATAAACCAATAAATAAATTGAATCAGTAAAACCAATAAAAACACATAAAAATAAATAAAAGACACAGAGGACCACACAACTCACGCGGTGTTAAAAGCCAGAGAATAAAAGTGTATATGACATTGAACATTTTCCATTTATACATTTAGTAGTTATTCATTACTGGTGTCTCTATTGCTCAAAAACACATTAATTTCTTCTGCGAACAGGGGCGACTCTCCGCAGATCTGACCTGCTTGTCTCCGTGGTGATGGGTAGGTTTAGTCCTATGCTGTGGAACATTCTAGACAAAGCAATAACAAGTAGATGACGGACCCTCTACTAGAAATATTACACGGTGCATGTTTAATGAATAAAATAAAATAAAATAAAATAAAATCAATGTCCGCTTACTTTTCTCTCCCTTTTGGGCTCTTAAAACTCATCAGTGAAGCCGAGTGGAGTTGATTTGAAGGATCTGGGGGAGGATGAGCTCGTTAGTGGTCCTGACTCAGACACTCGAGCTCGACTGATGAAGCACAAAATACAGAATTATCATAATCGTTAAGGCGACTTCCACATCGGCGCTCGAATCCCTCACATATTACATTTCCAAACGATCTGACCCTGGATCAGCCACTCAGCTGTAATCTGATGCAAACACGAGTGCTCCTCTACAGAACCACCGGCCTTCAGTCTGTGCGTGTGACGGCTCCTCGTTTACAGAGGATTTAGACCTGGTTTAGACCTGGTTTAGACCTGGTTTAGTCCTGGTTTAGATCTGGTTTATGTCTGGATTAGTCCTGGTTTTGTCTGGTTTAGGTCTGGTTTAGTCCTGGTTTATGTCTGGATTAGTCCTGGTTTTGTCCTGGTTGAGGTCTGGTTTAAGTTTGATTTAGTTTTGGTTTAGTCCTGATTTCGATCTTGTTTTGACCTGGTTTAGTCCTGGTTTAGGTCTGGTTTAGTCCTGGTTTAGGTCTGGTTTAGTCCTGGTTTAGGTTTGGTTTAGTCCTGATTTCGATCTTGTTTTGACCTGATTTAGAACTGTCTTAGACCTGGTTTAGACCTGGTTTAGACCTGGTTTAGTCCTGGTTTAGGTCTGGTCTTAACCAGGTTTAGAACTGTCTTAGACCTGGTTTAGTCCTGATTTAGATCTGGTTTATGTCTGGATTAGTCCTGGTTTTGTCCTGGTTTAGGTCTGGTTTAGTCCTGGTTGAGGTCTGGTTTAAGTTTGATTTAGTTTTGGTTTAGTCCTGGTTTGAGGTCTGGTTTAGTTTTGGTTTAGTCCTGATTTCGATCTTGTTTTGACCTGGTTTAGTCCTGGTTTAGGTCTGGTTTAGTCCTGGTTTAGGTTTGGTTTAGTTTTGGTTTAGTCCTGGTTTCGATCTTGTTTTGACCTGATTTAGAACTGTCTTAGACCTGGTTTAGTCCTGGTTTAGGTCTGGTTTAGTCCTGGTTTAGGTCTGTTTTAGTACTGGTTTAGTTCTGGTTTAGTCCTAGTTTAGGTTTGGTTTAGTTTTGGTTTAGTCCTGGTTTCGATCTTGTTTTGACCTAATTTAGAACGGTCTTACACCTGGTTTAGTCCTGGTTTAGGTCTGGTTTAGGTCTGGTTTAGGTCAGGTTTAAATCTGGTTTATATCTGGTTTAGTCCTGGTTTAGATCTGGTTTATACCTGGTTTAATCCTGGTTTAGGTCTAGATTAGTCTTGGTTTAGTCCTGGTTTAGATCTTATTTTAACCTGGTTTAGAACTGTCCTAGATCTGGTTTAGACTTGGTTTAGAATTGGTTTAGGTCTTGTTTGGAACTATTTTAGGCCTGGGTTTAGACCCGGGTAGGTTTAGTTCTGGTTCAGATCTGTCTTGGTTTAGATCTGGATTAGTCCTTGTTTAATAGAGGCTTATTCTTTGTTTAGACCTGGTTAAGACCTCGGTTCAGTCTTTGCCTTTGATCATTTGTCTGTGTGAATGCATCTGGTTTAGACCTGTCCTAATCCAGGTTTAGACCAAATATGGGCTTGGTTCAGACCTCATTCAGATCTGGTTTTGTCCTTTTTTAGTCCTGTTAAATCCCAGTTTTGTATTGGTTGCGTGTGGGTTTACACCTGGACTTTGCTTTGTTCGACTGACTTCGTCCCGGTTTAGTCCTGGGTTGGACTTGGTTCAGTCCTGGTTTAGGCTTAGTTTGGTCCTGGTTTTGACATTGGCTAGCCCTATTATAGACCAGGTTTAGTCCTGGTTTACACCTGTTATAGCCCTGGTTTAGACCTTGTTTAGTCCTGTTTTACTCCTGTTTAGCCTTGTTTTAGTCCTGGTTTAGACCTGGGTTAGACCTGGGTTAGTCCTGGGTTAGACCTGGGTTAGACCTGGGTTAGACCTAGTTTAATCCTGGTTTAAACCTGGGATAGCCCTGGTTTAAGACCTTGTTTAGGCCTGGTTTGGACCTAGTTTAGACCTGGTTTGGACCTGATTTAGCCCTGGTTTAGACCTGGATTAGTCCAGTTTTACTCCTGGTTTAGCCTTGTTTTAGTCCTAGGTTAGACCTGGGTTAGACCTGGGTTTGCCCTGGTTTAGACCTTGTTTAGACCTAGTTTAGTCCCGGTTTAGTCCTGTTTTACTCCTGGTTTAGACCTAGTTTAGTCCTGGATTAGACCTGGATTTAGTCCCAGTTTAGTCCTGGTTTGGCCCTTGTTTGGCCCTGGTTTAGTCCTGGTTTGGCCCTGGTTTGGTCCTGGTTTAGTCCTGGTTTAGCCTTGTTTTAGTCCTAGGTTAGACCTGGGTTAGACCTGGGTTTGCCCTGGTTTAGACCTTGTTTAGACCTAGTTTAGTCCCGGTTTAGTCCTGTTTTACTCCTGGTTTAGACGTAGTTTAGTCCTGGATTAGATCTGGATTTAGTCCCAGTTTAGTCCTGGTTTGGCCCTTGTTTGGCCCTGGTTTAGTCCCGGTTTGGCCCTGGTTTAGTCCCGGTTTAGTCCTGGTTTGGCCCTGGTTTGGACCTGGTTTGGCCCTGGTTTAGTCCCGGTTTAGTCCTGGTTTGGCCCTTGTTTAGGCCCTGGTTTGGCCCTGGTTTAGTCCTGGTTTGGCCCTGGTTTAGTCCCGGTTTAGTCCTGGTTTGGCCCTGGTTTAGGCCCTGGTTTGGCCCTGGTTTAGTCCCGGTTTAGTCCCGGTTTGGCCCTTGTTTGGCCCTGGTTTGGCCCTGGTTTAGTCCCGGTTTTAGTCCCGGTTTAGTCCTGGTTTGTTCCTCTCGCGCTCTGGCCTTCACTGTGCGGCGTGTGATTCTGACGGAGCAGTTGTTGACATGTGGTTGACTGGTGGGAGTAAAGTTTCACACTCGGACCAATCGCGTCGTCCGCTGGGTGGACATAGCAACAGGGGTCCAGAGAAAGACCGGATCAGATGGACAAACGCTGAGCTGCTCTAAATTACCCTGTCACTTTTACTCGGTTTTAGGGTCTTGACTTTAGTAATTTACCCATTTAATCAGGTAATTTGTATTCAGTATAATTTTATTTAGATCAAACTGGTGAAGACCGACTTTAGACCTGGTTTAGACCTGGTTTAGACCTGGTTTAGACTTGGTTTAGACTTCCTTTAGACCTGGTTGAGACCTGGGCTGGACCTCTCCATCTTTGGCATTCATTCATACAGTGTCTTGATTGAGTACCTTGGTTTGGACCTGGTTTAATCCTGGTTTAGTTCTAGTTTAGTCTTGGTATAGATCTGGGTAAGTCCTGGTTGAGTCCTGGTTTAGACCTGGTTTGGCATCTGGGTTAGTTAAGATTGGACTTGGTATAAATTTAGTCCTATAGTTTAGTCCTGAATCAAGTGTGATGAAGACCTATTTTAGACCTGGTTTTGTCCTGGTTCAGTCCTGGTTGAGGCCTGGTTTAAACCGGGTTTAGTTGAGATTGGACTTGATTTAGTCCTATAGTTTAGTCTTGTATCTGACGAGATGAAGCCCTACGTATTTTAAACCTGGTTTAGTCCTGATCTGTTTTGAATATGTACCCTGGTTTGGACCTGTTTTAGTCCTGGTTCGGTTCTAGATGAGACCTGATTTAGACCTGGTTTTACATCTTGTTTAGTCAAGACTGGACTTGGAATAGAGTTAGTCTTATCTGACGTGATGAAGACCTGGTTTAGACCTGGTTGAAACCTGGTTTAGTTCTAGTTTAGTCTTGGTATAGATCTGGGTAAGTCCTGGTTGAGTCCTGGTTTAGACCTGGTTTGGCATCTGGGTTAGTTAAGATTGGACTTGGTATAGATTTAGTCCTATAGTTTAGTCCTGTATCAGGCGTGATGAGGACCTATTTTAGACCTGGTTTAGTACTGGTTTAGTCCTGGTTCAGTCCTGGTTGAGACCTGGTTTATACCTGGTTTGACATCTGGTTTAGTTGAGATTGGACCTGATTTAATCCTATAGTTTAGTCCTGGTTTAGACCTGGTTTAGTCTTGACCTTCTAGTGTTGCATTCATTCATACAGTGTCTTGAATGTGTACCCTGGTTTGGACCTGGTTTAGTCCTGGTTCAGTCCGCGCTGAGACCTGGTTTAGACCTGGTTCAGTCCTGGTTGAGACCTGGTTTATACCTGGTTTGACATCTGGTTTAGTTGAGATTGGACCTGATTTAATCCTATAGTTTAGTCCTGGTTTAGACCTGGTTTAGTCTTGACCTTCTAGTGTTGCATTCATTCATACAGTGTCTTGAACGTGTACCCTGGTTTGGACCTGGTTTAGTCCTGGTTCAGTCCGCGCTGAGACCTGGTTTAGTCCTGGTTCAGTCCGCGCTGAGACCTGGTTTAGTCCTGGTTCAGTCCGCGCTGAGACCTGGTTTAAACCTGGTTTGGCATCGGGATTGGACTTGATTTAATCCATAGTTTATAGTCCTGTGATGAAATCCTACGTATTTTAAACCTGGTTTAGTCCTGAAATTCCTGTGTAACATTCCTTCATACAGTGTCTTGAATGTGTGCCCTTGTTTGGACCTGGTTTAGTCCTGGTTTGGTTCTAGCTGAGACCTGGTTTAGACCTGGTTTGGCATCTAGTTTAGTCAAGACTGGACTTGAAATAGATTTAATCTTATCTGACGTGATGAAGACTTATTTTAGACCTGATTTAGTCCTGGGCTGGACCTCTCCATCAGTCCTGGTTTAATCCTGGTTTAGTCCTGGTTTAGTCCTGGTTTAGTCCTGGTTTAGTCCTGGTTTAGTCCTGGTTTAGACCTGGTTTAATCCTGGTTTAGTCCTGGTTTATTTCAATTATGGGATTTATATGAGACACCAGTAAAAAGGGGAAGTGTGAGTTATCTCAAGATTCTGTATTTTTTGGTATTTATCTGTAAAAAGGCAGATTACTTTTATAATCCACAAATTTAATCTGTCTTTTTTATAAATATGTTGTTTCCTTGTTGCATAAATAGTAGTTTTAGTTTTGTTTTTGTCTGTATTTTGGGTCAGATACACAGAGATACTGAAACTCTTCTCGAATTTTCTCTTCTTTTTGTGGGAGTCTTGGGGCGGGTGCTGGTCTCTGTGTCCTTGAAACAGACCGGATTGTGGATTTTGAGGAGGACTGCAAAAATAATTCAGAATTTCAGTGTAATATCCCAGGGCTGGCTGAGGATTTTCCCCCAAAATCTGAACTCTCTAACCTTTTTTTACTGTCACATGATTGGCTGATGTCAAGTAAAAAGCCTTAACTGGATTTCACAGTTAATCACACAGATCTCACCATCACCAGACCAAGTTACAGGTCAGATCTGTGGAGAGGCGACCCTGCTCATGTAGTGTAGACCTGTTTAATGTCATACTGTGGAAAATTCCAGACAGAGCAATGACGTATCCGTAAAAACAAGCAGGTGTTGGACCCTCCACCAGAAAAGTTACATAGTGCACCTTTAAAGCCACAGTATGCAACTTTTTACCATTGCATTAGTGTTTTCTGCAGTCTGTCTAGGTTTATGGAGATGCAAGCCAGCTCACAGAAAGGATGTAGT
Organism: Boleophthalmus pectinirostris; assembly: GCF_026225935.1. NCBI lineage: Eukaryota > Metazoa > Chordata > Actinopteri > Gobiiformes > Gobiidae > Boleophthalmus > Boleophthalmus pectinirostris. The sequence goes on from NW_026571133.1 coordinate 4,336,540, forward strand.
AAGTTTTTGTGCAGCTGGATCATTCTAAATCTTCGAATGCCCCCACTCGACCATCTCAGGTTTGACTGAAAAAATTCTAAAAGTTTCACACACTTTCCAATAGGAAAAGTCCTACATTTAAGCTCCCAACTTCTTGCTTATTGTTTGTCATTAAAACATATTTTGTCAACTCTCCTTCGACCTGTTTTGAGGAGATTTTTCTAAGGAGGTACTTTCAGATTGATGTATCTAAAAAACTATTTAAGGTCAGTCAGTCTACACCACAGGTGTCAAACATGCGGCCCGGGGGCCAGATCCGGCCCTCCAAGACCTTTAATCTGGCCCTCGGCTGATTTTCTACTAAAATATTTTAATTCTATTTTTTATTAAAATATTGGTAATTTTCTGTGGTGTTTATCATATCAGCGTCTCCAGCGTCTCTGTACGTGGCCCCTCCCACCAGAGCAGCACAAATGAAGACTTGTCTCTTTCCAAACGCTCTTAAAGGACGATCGTTTTGACTGTTGACTGTGACACACTCATCAGAAAAATGTCAAAAATGAGAAAAGTGGAGCCGAGTGCAGGATTTTCCAAGAAAAATTTACTTATTCCTATTTATACAAGTTAATGTTAAACAAGTTCATGTTAAAACATTGTGTTGAAATTACATTTTTCTTAAAGTTTCAGGTTGTTCATAATATTATAATATTTTGTAAAAGAAAGAGTTCATCAATTAAAAAAGATTTCTGTAATAGATTTGTGTTTCTCTGCACAAATATTTGAACTTATTGTTATTTTTGGGGTTTATATGACATGAGTTTTCTGATCCGGCCCGTTTGGGATCAAAGTCGGTTGGATACGGCCCCCGGACCAAAATGAGTTTGACACCCCTGGTCTACACTTATAAGGACTACATATAAATTATACTTCAAGTGTAGTTTATTGAAAATGAAATGAAACGTTTTGTTGAGTTTAAGCTGTGTGTCATGAAATCAGAGTGTTGTCTTATCTTCTGAAAAGTGCCTTCATAGTCCATGAATAATGCACATTAATGCAAACACCACATTTTCAATGATTGATTTTGGGAAAATAAGGCTGAAAACCATCACAAATTTTTGATATGTTAAATGGTAAATGGTCACATTTTTCTACAGCGCTTTTCCACCTTCAAGGCTCAAAGCGCTTTACAACAAGGAACCACTCACACATTCACACACCAGTGTACGCAGACACTGTGGGCAAGATGGGTTAAATGTCTTGCCCAAGGACACAACGACAGCATTCATCTGTGGGAGCTGGAATCACACCAGCCAAACTGTGGGTCAGTGGATCTGACCGCTCAACCTGTGATGTTTATGTCAAGAGCTGGAATCGAACCACCGACCTTCAGATCAGTGGGCGAATGAGCTACTGCCGCCCCAAAAACAGACGTCTAGTCTTTCTAAAACGGTCCATTTTATGTTGGTGGGTGCTGTCATTTTTTTGGTGTAACATGGTAAAGATGGCACCAAATTTATTTTTTTTCCATTTTTAACACTTCATATCTTCTAGTGCAGGCATGTCCAAACTATGCCCGGGGGCCAAATGCGGCCCTCAGACAAATTTTTCTTGGCCCAAATTACCTTGCATCAATTAAAAATATATTTTTTTACTGCAAGTTTTTTGAAACTTTACCTTGATAAAGCTCATATTTAATATTTCGTGTTTGGTTTTAAGGATCTTAGCGTGAATAAATTCTGCTGGCTCATTCTAACGTGTTAAACATGCAAATATTTCAATTATTCACTGTTCTGAGCATCGGTTTATGGCCCTCGATCGGCCCTCTGCTTTGTCTGTGTTTAGATATGTGGCCCTTGATGAAAAAAGTTTGGACACCCCTGGTCTAGAGCGTTCATCACAGACGCTCAGTTTTAAATTCCAAAGTGCACAGCGTGTTTGGGAAGGTGCATGTTCAATATCAAACCTCTGTCTCTGAAATTGCACTTTCCACAGACCTTCAAAAAGACGCCCTCAGATTTGAAGAAAAGAATTTTCGAGCAAATTCAAGCCCCCGGAAATCTGTGATAAACCAAAAGCACATGTGTAAAAGTCCAGATTCTACAAGTACATTTGCCAAATTTGAACACTTGAAAATTTAAAGGACCGACCTTAAATAGTACAGCGATCTGGCTCCTCGGAAAACTCTGCTCAAAACAGGTCGGGGGGGAGTTGACAAAGTATTTTTAATGACAAAACTATAAAGAGTTGGGAGACTTTTCTTATCAGAAAGTGAATTTTTTTCAGACAAATCCAATATGGTCGAGTGGGGGCATTCGGGGATTTGGACACACTTATTTATCGTAATTTTTTTGTCTTAAAAGTTACATCCTGTGGTTTTAAAATAGTCATTCAGTAGATAATTTGTGATTGAATTTTGAACATTCCATTCTTTTTCTCTTTAATCTACTGGTTTGTTTTTAAATCTGTAGTTTCTTGCATCTATTCCCCTAAGGTTTGACTCGTTGGGAGGAGGAATTCTTCGAAGGGGAAAGAGTTTTGGGGGAAGGGGCAGAGATGAGTCGCTTTGGGTCAACTAAAGAAAGAGGAGAGTGAATGGACCGAGTGAATAGAGAGGTCACTCGTTAGCTTATCTGCGACTTCCTTCGGATCGCGAAGGGGGAGGATTAGCGACGAGCAATGGGCCATAGAAGTGCAGACTGTTCTTTGTAATTAAGCAGAATTAAGAGCAAATACGCTTTTCTTGCGGTAGGTCCCTCAAAAGCTTTTCTCTATGCAGACGCTATTGCTTTGTCTGGAATGTTTCACAGTGTGGCATTAAACCTTTCTGGCTTCACGGAGACTGAACCAGACCAAGTTACAGGCCAGATCTGTAGAGAGGCGATCCCGCTCACAGTCAGAAAGCATGTTTTTCTAGGTATTTTCGAGCTATAAAACCACCTATAATTTAATAATTTTATACTTTATACTTTAATAATTTAAAGGTTGTATGGAGGATTTTTTTATTTGTTTCAAATTGTCAATGAAAGTTTAAAATACCATTACAAAGATGCAGCAGCCTTGTAATTATGATGACCAAAGGGGAAAAAAATTAAAATCCATCAACTGTAGACGTAGTGAGGCCAGATAAACATCAGCCAATAGAAAACGAGGTCACTTCTTTATCTATTGGCTGTTAGGTTGTTAATTTAACTCCCTACGTTTCTAGCATCACTGACTCGCCGGCGCGTGGGGATTAAGCGGTTTACGTTCGCCTCTCACGCACTGACGCCGTTTACTCAACCAATACAGCGGTTCTTAGGGCCTTTTTAAAATGTAGCTTCCTCTCAGTTTGCACAAAGTTTGTTGTAATGATAGACAAGAATTCACAACCAGTTCATCGCCAAAGAAAGTCCATTTTTGACATCACGGAAAGAAGAAGAGAAGGGGAAAAGGAGCAAAGCACAACATTTGAAAAAGGACAAACAGTCGCTGCATTTCTTTTTGCTTGGAAAATCTTCTATACAACCTTTAATACTGTGGAACATTCCAGGCACGATGAAGACCTGCCTGTTACTTGTCTCCATGGAGATGTTATTGCTTTACCTGCAATATTCCAAAGTATGGCATTAAATGTTTCAATCTCCATAAAAACAAGCAGGACACTCCACCGACACTTTACAGGTAGCTTTGAGCGATGAAAACACCCATAACTTATTTAAGTTTAATACCATATTGTGGAACATTACAGGCAAAGCAGTAGTATCTTCATAGTAGCAGATAGGGCGGAACGATCTGTTGTTTTGGACCGAAAATCGCGATGTCAGACAACACGATTTTGAGTAGGGCTGGGTATCATTAAGAAGTTGCCGATGCGATACACAGGCCACGATACGATACATATCTCGATACAGCGCACTTTCGATTTGATATGATATACTTCAAATCGATTCGATACGGTTCAATAAAAAATAAAGGCTAAATCGTGGCTGTGATACTAAAGTCTTTGTTAAACCACTTACTGCGCAAAGTTCATATGAAACACAAACATTTTAATCATCAAAACAGTGAAAATGTCAAATGTGTCGCATAAATGAGTTTTTTCACTCCACAAGCCACAAAACCGTAGCGCTGTAACAAAATAATTTAGTAAAACACACGTAAAAATACTCTTGGTGAAATATCGATACAGTAGACCATGATATCGATACTGTATCATCACATTAAACGGTACGATATATCGATATTCCGATATTTTTGCACACCCCTAATTTTGAGAGCATCAGAGCCGTGTTTTTTCGCAGTGCTCCTAAAGCCCAATTTAAGGATTTATGGATCTCCACAACGTTAGGAGGCGAGGATTTAAACCTGTCGTTTGGGTAAAGTTTAACATGAACCATCTCCAACGCGACAGAAGCACAGAACAGACTCACCATCATCAGCACATCCTCTGTCACAGAAAAAAAAACACTCATATTCCACTGAGTCGTGTCTTTTAGTCCGACAGAAGCTGAACCGCATCAGCGCACAAGGAACGAGCCGTTTTTTTCACAGCGCTTATAGTTTATGCAAATGAGCCATGTGGTTTTAAGTTTAATTTCTGTAAAACGTGAACAAATATGAGCAAAGCTGCATTAAACACATTATTACTCAGTGTATATTGAAAGAAAGGAAAGCGGAGGACAGGGAATGTATGTAGAGAGGACCAATCACAGCCCTTATTGTCTGTGTAAATTGGGGTTTTACGATCCAGCGTCGAATCATCGGTGCTGGACTCTGGTATGATGCAAGATTCTGCGATGTTTGCAGATTTTCATGCGCTGAAGTAGGCAAAAATTGTTAATGAACTCCGTGTCCCTGAAGCGAAGCACATCGCCACTCACCACTCTTGGCTACGTCTCTGCATCTACACGTTCCTTTCAACGGACTGTCCCACAAAACACCACGGCCAAAAACCTCGTCCTTCTCCTTCTCAATCTCCTCCTTAAAACAAGTAAGTTGTTCATGTTCTGGCTCCGGTACGAGAGGAACTTTAAAATCTCCAGGTGCTCAGTGTTCGCGTCCATGTTTGAACAACTTCCGTAAACACAGACGGTCAACGCTGCGATTGACGTCATCGTGTTTCCAGTGCACATGCGGGACACTTTTGGGCCGTTTAATGTTAATTGGAAATGTGAACGACCTCGCAAAAACATCGGATTTCACAAAAAAATCAGAATTGAGCGTTAAGCCCTGCAGTCTGAACGTAGCCTTAGTTATCTAAGGCAAAGCAGGCAACGCCACAGGAAGAAGTACAATTTTTCTAATCTTTTGACATTTTTACAATAGGTTATAAAAAGCTTAGACAATTGTCCAACCTCTTCATGTTAAAGAGCTAAAACCAAAAGGTGAACGGGCAAACGAGAGAGTAGTTGAGAGTAACAAAGCTCATGAACGGCTGGGGGAGGGGCCGATGGGGGTCAAAGTTCAACTCCTTTGTGTCAGGGGTCGCCGGCAGGAGCTTGTCCGACGTCCGACCACAACACAAGAGTTTTCCGAAAGTAATGGGCGTCGTAAAAAGTTATCAAACCACGAGAATTTATGACCGCTCCTGACTAAAGGGTGGAACAAGAATATGAGGGTTGTAAAGCCGTTTGATGGAGCTGTGGTTTGGAGAAGAGATAATAGAGAATAATGGGAAGCTTAAAGTGTTGTGGTGTTTTAATAGCAGATGGCAGATGTTTACCTAGACCCCACACGCACAAGTTTAGTCAGAGGAAGACACTCGCTACTAGGACGGGTCTATAGCTGGCTTTCACGTGACGTCACAGGGCTACGTTTGTCACGTGTTGTGTAGTTTACGGCTGTGCCAATCGTTCTGACTGAGAGAAGGAAAAGCAATTTTTTTTTAGAGTACCGAATATAGTCGTCCACAAAGGTCAGAAATGGGAAAAACTGACAGAAAAAAGCCATAAAAAGTGGATTACAGACCTATGTTTACGGTCGGGAGGAGCAGAATCCGCAAATGCTCGTGTCTGCAGTGCATCTGCTTTATCGGCTCTTTTTGCATCGAGTCAGTTCGTCACGCTGTTTCACCATCGACTCACTGATGCCGAGCTCACTTGCAGCAGCTCTGTTTTCTTCTTCAGATCAATTACCTTTAACTTAAAAGCCGCATCATCTGCATTTCTTTCGTGTGTTTTCCACGAGGAGGGTCGAGGGTGTGTGGATGACGCGCAAAATAACTTTTCAAAACACGATCAAACGAGCATCTTCCTCGGCGCATCATCTCTTCCACCTGTCTGTCTCGCTCTTGCACTCCCGGTACTTTGTGCTCTACTGCGCATGTCTCCTGTTAGGGTGACCATATTTCCGTTTGTGAAAACCCGGACACCTTACCGGGGGTTGGGGGGGTGGAGCCTTGACATTGAGCTACTCTCACCTCGCAAACTGTACGCGTGGCCTCTCACTTGTTCCAATCGGTACAGAAAAGGGGGAATTTCTTGTAAAAGTCATCGTTAAATGCACATTTGCGCTTCGGCATGTTGCAGACTGACCGACTGTTTGTGTCTCGCTCCTTCTGAGTCTGAGAGCTACAAGAGCCGCTCAATTTAATGGCCCAATGAAAGGAAATGAAAACCCGGACATTTTCTTCTCTTTAAAAAAAAAAAAAAAAGAAAAGCCGGACGCCCAGTACAGGATGCAAAAAACGGACGTTTGGTCACCGTTATCTCCTGCAGAAAGTCTGTTTTGTCTGTATCATGTCAGTGTCTTGTAGGATTTCAGCAGATTTTAGATTCTCCCGGGTGCGGAGTTTGTTGTATCGATCAGGTATGAGTTGATGTCCGGCTACTGAAGTATATCACACTCACTAATGTTAATTTAGCATCAGAACTTATTTTATCACACGGTCATAAACTGTTTTAGTGCTGACTAGTGTTGCAACTTAATCCGTCCGCATATTCGCCGCATCATTGTTCTGACACGGCGTTTAAAGAGTGAGAATAGAGCAGCGGCTTATGGTACAGAAATTACGGTAACACTGCTGCTAAATGTGTCTGTGCTTTCTTCTTCTGCTTGTAAATGTTTTAAATGTTGACTGCAAATATCGGCGTTACTTCCTGTTTCCTGTTCACTTGTGTTTGTGGGCGTGCTCAGGGCTTTTGCTGAGGATTTTATAGCTCTGCGTTTATGCATCAATCATCTGGGGAGTTCGTTTTACAGACCTGCGAGTCGATGTGGATAACGGCCGTAGTGTTTCCTCTGAGTTAAATGCCGTGAACTGAAGTGAACTTTGACTTCCTCTACTAGGCCGACTGACTTACTTACTGTAATGCTATAGTCACAGGGTCTGTTTATTATTATTATGCAGAGTCACTGTAGTCAAATTTTTATCAAACAAATGATACTGGCACGCAAAAGACATACTTTTTTAGTTTTTTGCTCAATTTACATCTGAATTTATATAGAAACACCTGTCAGAATACTGAAATTATGTGAAAACTTTGTGATTTTTTAACTTTCAGTATTGATACGTTAATATGTAGTGTTGATTTTGATTTTAGTATGAAGTGTTATCTGTGTGTTGATTTGTTCTCTGCATTTAAACCTTCCTTCAGTGATACTGGGGCAAACTGTGGGACCTTGATCTTGAGCTAATCTTGGTCAGGAGTAGGGGTGTGCAAAAATATCAGTATACCAATATATCATATCGTTTAATGTGATGATACAGTATTGATATCGGGGACTGCTGAGTATTTTTTGGTATATTTTACTTTATTTTGTTACAGAGCTACAGTTTTGTTGCTTGTTTAGTGGGAGGAAACTTGTTTATGCAACACATTTGACAGTTTTGATGACTAAAATGTTTGTGTTTCATATGAATTTTGCACAAGAAGTGGATTAAGAAAGACTTTTAGTATCACAGCCATGATTTAGCCTTTATTTTTTATTGAATGGTATCGAATTGATTTGACATATATTGTATCGAACCGAAAGTGCACTGTATCGAGATATGTATCGTATTGTGGCCTATGTATCGAGATATGTATCGTACCGTGAGTTATGTATCAAGATATGTATCGTATCGTGGCCTATGTATCGAGATATGTATCATATCATGGCCTATGTATCGAGATATGTATCGTATCGTGGCTTATGTATCGAGATATGTATCGTATCGTGGCCTATGTATCGAGATATGTATCGTATCGTGGCCTATGTATCGAGATATGCATAGATATGTATCGTATCGTGGCTTATGTATCGAGATATGTATCGTATCGTAACCTATATATCGAGGTGTGTATCGTATTTTGCAACTTCTTAATGATTCCCAGCCCTAGTCAGGAGTCAATGCACCGATACGAGACTGGGATCAGGTATCGGTAGCAATATTGAAAAAAAATGTAAGGCTCAAATATTGACTCACAAGATATTGGTTCAGTCGATATCCTGTGTTGGTATATACACTAGTGTAATAAGACGATTTACGACGATTTAAGACAATACTTTGATACAATTATACTTGTTTTTGTGTCGTAATAAACGTAACGTAATAAATAAACTTAATAAACAAACTGAATAAATAAATATATAAAAATAATCATAATAAATATATAAAAATAAATAAATAAAAATAAATACATGTTTTTTTTTCAGTCTTTGCTCTGGTATCGGTTAATATCGAGTACTGGCAGATACTTAAGACCGAAGTATCGACATTAGTTTTGGAACAGAAAAGGTTGGATCGGGACTAGCTGTGAATATTTTTGGGTAGATGGGAGAAACTGCTTGCTGTGAGGTGAAAGTGCAAGCCTGTCACTTCCTCTCCCCTCTTTTGCACCCATTTTTAAATAAAGATTTTTATTAAAGACAAAAACTCAATATTTAAATACAGCTTATCTCCAAAACCAATTATGCTATTATTTGATTTTGTCCGTATCTCCCACCGTACTGTTTACATTATGCAAAGCCCTTTTAAATAGTTGAGTGTGAATGCTGTGTGTGTGTGTGTGTGTGTGTGTGTGTGTGTGTGTGTGTGTGTGTGTGTTTCCGCCTGTCCCTCTCGGCTCATGTGTGTGTCAGTGTCAGATTAAGGTCACTCTGCCCTCCACAGCCGCTCTGGTTTAGGTTTCAGCCCAATGTTCCACAGTCACATGGTCCACCACTCAGCTTCTGGTATGACTGTGGTATTACTGTGGTATCAGTGTGGTATTACTGTGGTATTATTTTGGTATTACTGGGTATTATTTTGGTATTACTGGGTATTACTATTGATAGTACTGTGGTATCACTGTGGTATTATCTTGGTATTATTGTGGTATTACTGTTGATACTGCTGTAGTATTACTGTAGTATTAATTTGGTATTACTGTGGTATTACTGTTGGTATTACTGTGGTATTACTGTTGGTATTACTTTGGTATTATACTGTGGTATTACTTTGGTATTACTTTGGTATTACTGTGGTATTACTGTATTATTTATTGGTATTTATTTGTTAGTATTACTGGTATTACTGTAGTATTACTGTGGTATTACTGTGGTATTACTGTTGGTATTACTGTGGTATTACTGTGGTATTTGTGGTATTACTGTGGTATTACTGTGGTATTACTGTGGTATTACTTTGGTATTATACTGTGGTATTACTTTAGTATTACTTTGGTATTACTGTGATATTACTGTAGTATTTTTGTGATTGCTGTAGTATTACTGTGGTATTTTTGTGATTGCTGTAGTATTACTGTGGTATTACTGTAGTATTACTGTGGTATTACTGTGGTATTACTGTGGTATTACTGTAGTATTACTGTAGTATTACTGTGGTATTACTGTAGTATTACTGTAGTATTACTGTAGTATTACTGTGGTATTACTGTGGTATTACTGTGGTATTACTGTAGTATTACTGTGGTATTACTGTGGTATTACTGTGGTATTACTGTAGTATTTTTGTGATTGCTGTAGTATTACTGTAGTATTACTTGGGTATCACAGTGGTATTACTGTGTATTACTGTTGGTATTACTTTGGTATTACTGTGGTATTACTGTGGTATTACTGTAGTATTACTGTTGGTATCACTTTGGTATTATACTGTGGTATTACTTTAGTATTACTTTGGTATTACTGTGATATTACTGTAGTATTTTTGTGATTGCTGTAGTATTACTGTGGTATTACTGTGGTATTACTGTGGTATTACCGTGGTATTTTTGTGATTGCTGTAGTATTACTGTAGTATTACTTGGGTATCACAGTGGTATTACTGTGGCATTACTGTTGGTATTGGTGTAGTTTTACTGTGGTATTAAGATAGTATTTACTATTACTGTGGTATTGCTTTGGTATTACTGTTGATATTGTTGTGGTATTACTGTCGTATCACTGTGGCATTACTGTGGTATAATTGCGTTATTACTGTGGTATTACTGTTGGTATTACGTTGGTATTGTTGTGGTATTACTGTGGGTATTACTGTTAGTATTACTGTTTATATTACTTTAGTATTACTGTTGGTATTACTGTAGTGTTACTGTGGTATTACTTTGGGATTTTACACAGTGCACCTTTAATGTGATTTAACTACTACATTGTTGTGTAAGTTTTCAAGTACGACATTTTGCTGCAGAAAATATAAGCAATAACACGTCTGCATGAGCTGTTATAAATAAATGAAACACTGAAACACAAACGTAATGTCATACTGTGGAACATTTCAGGCAGAGCAATGACGTATCCATAGAAACACGCAGGTGATGGACCCTCTAACCAAAAAGCGACACAGTGCATAAGTCATAAGTTATTTATTCAACCTTCTACAGCTCAAATCTTCTCATAGTACAAAAAATACAAAAAGTTCTCCACTAGTACAAAGGAAAAATAAGTACGTACGTAAATATTTACTCCCAAAATTGTGAATTGTTCCATCTGTCAAGTTGATGTAGTACTTCTCCAGACTCAGAGAAACATGCCAACGCCACACAGAAAGACCTGAGCGCCGAATAGAATAGTATTAAATAACAGTAGTTGTTTTTCGATTAGTTTGGAGTGGTTTTGTCGTGACCTGATACTTGGAAAACCAAATATTTGTGGTAATAAAAAGGATAAAAGCTCCTGTAGATGTGCCGAGCGGTGGTAAGGAGTGGTTCTCTCTGTATCTGTGCGAGTAAAATACGTGTCATTGTATGTGGAAAGTGGCACTCGGCCAGTGGTTTGGACAGTAAGTCTGATTGTTATTAATCATTTGTCAAAACGAATTAGGTGGAAATCTCAGTAAACAGAGACAGGATCGGACAAGATGTATGTTACGCAAACATTTAACTGAAATATTGTCTGCGGTGGGTAGTGTTTTGTCGTCTTCTTTCTTCTTCTTTTTCGGAGTAGTTTTCAGAAATCAAAATTTACTCCTAACAGTACCGTAGTTTCAGGGCTATTAGACGCGCTCTTAAGCCTCCGACCCTATCGAAAAACGACAGCGCGCCCCACTAGTAGGGATGGGCATTCGATGAAATTTTCTTAATCGATCGTCGGAAGAATTAACGATCGATTATCGATTAATTATTAACGTTTTTGTATTAAAATGATCATCATTATAATTACTATCTGCACTACTAATCTGCATAAATAAATTCAACTTTACGACATATAAACCGTAACGACTCTAGAGCCACATCAGCCCGTTTGACATTATAATGTGTTTAATTCAGTTTTGCTCAACTCACATAGAAACGAAACTTAAAACCGCATCGCTAATTTGCATAAACTCAGCGAAGATAAAACTACAGCTCTTGTGTCGCTGATGTGGTTCAATTTCTGTCAGATTAAAAGACATGACTCAGGTGAATACAGGTTAGTGTGATCAGATTTGCGTTTGTCAAAACCAGGACACCGTACGGGGGGAGGGAGGTGGGACTCGTCATCCACATTGAGCGACTCTCACCTGGTAAAACTTTTTCCCACTGGACACAGAAACATCTGTGCTGCTTTATACACTGTGCACATGGACTCACACTTGTCCCGAACGCAACGGTAAAGCCTGGAATTTCTTGTATAAATCATCGTTAAATACACATTTGTGCTTCGGTACGTTGCAGACTGACCGACTGTTTGTGTCTCGCTCCTTCTGATGCAGAGACACATGTACAGACCTGTTTGGTCACACTACACACAGCAACCTACATTCGGTTTGTCGATTAAAATTAACGTAATCGATTAAATTCTTAATGATCAATTATCGATTAATCGATTAATCATGCCCATCCCTACGCCCCACAATCCAGAGCACCCTATACACGAATCCACTCGGGTGTCCCAGCATGACACACAAACGCAAACATGCATGGAGCAGACGGTGACCGCGTGGCGAAAAACACCCGCAGCCGCACTCATCACTCCACCCCGACGAGGAACGGCATGGAGGAACGAACCGAAAAAGCGAGTGCGACGTGCCACTTCTAGACACGACTGAACAACTGAGTCACTGCGAACACGCCGACAATCCGTTGGTCCCAGACAGCACCTCCCTACACGCCACAACTGAACAAAGCCCAGAGTCACCGTGAACGAACAAACAAACAAAACCACTCACCCATCCAACTGTTGTGTTTCGTTTAATGCACCTTATAGTCCGGTATAAGGTATAGTTTATATGTGAAAAAAGTTCGAAAATAGACCATAGTGCGGAAAATACGGCATATCATATTATAGGGGTATAACGATATCCAAGTCTCACGATATGATATTGATTAATATGATTCGTTTAAAGTCCGGTGCGGTTTATTTGTGAAAAAAGTTCGAAAATAGACCATTCTATAACAGTGTGCCTTATAATCCAGAGCGCCTAATAGTGTGGAAAATACGGTAACTGACATATTGTCTATGGTGGTAGGGTTTTGTCTTTCTTCTTCTTTTTTGGAGTAGTTTTCGGAAATCACAATTTACTCCTACTTGAGTAATATTTAAGTTGAAGTAACAGTACTTGGGTAAAAGTTTTGGTATAGTCTTAGTCTAATGGCCCGTCGCACCTTGATGACGTATGAAAAATTTGGCAAATATGCTGGCGTACGTCGGATACGTTTATAAGTAAGTTTTGTATAAGTTCTGCGCACGCTGAAGCACGCTGGCGTACGTTGACATACGGTAAGGTCGTCGAAAAATTTTGAGCATGCTTAAAATTTCTCGACGTACCTCGGCGTTTGTTTATACGTCCTGCACACGTGGACCATAAGTTGTAGGTAAGTTATGCGATCATTCACACGCGTTAATTTTAAGTTACTCATAAACCCAAATATGTTGAGATAAAGTCTAGCGTACCCAGAACTTATGAGTAACGTGTTTTGAACCTACGTGTAACTTATATCAAACTTATTTCCAACGCATATTGACGTACGCAGACGTATTTGACATGTTTTGACGACCGCAGAACTTACTGAACATGTTTCTAACTTGTAGCTACCGTATAATGGCATATTGGCAGCGTGTAGGGAAATTAAAAATGAGGAAACCATCAGTGCTCGTCCAGACTTTGTGCTCCCGTATATCATATCATCCAATGCAAAACACTTGATCAGAGAATACTTCGGCCACAGAGGATATCAGACAGTGGGAAATGTCCTCACTGAGCCATGGGAAACAGTTATTTGCATTTTAAAAAAGAGCGTCATGTAGGCGATCTGCGGAGAAATAACCAATCAATTCATTGCGCCAGCTCTATAAGAAGTCTTTATTACTCACCCAGCATTATCCAGAGAATTTGTCCTCTATCCTCTCTTATCTATAAGTTATCAAAACATTCTGTATAAGTTACTAATTCGTTATGTGTACAGCCAACGCGTTAAAATAAACATTGATAGTTCAGTGTTTGCCAGCGTTTTAAGGAAATTCTGTTATGTCGGCATAAGCCTCAAGGTGTGACAGGGCCTTAAATCTATAAGACACAGCTTTATGTTAACAAAATCCAATGATTTGAACATTCGTGTTGCTTTATGTTACAAGGCTCTTTTTTCAGACCAAGGGTTTGTTTTCATACCTTAGAGTTTCGACTGCTCACTATCCTCAGAGTGGTCACGTGTCCACTCAGTTGATTTATACAGGTTTAAACACAGGTATAATCCATCACATTACGTCACATCACATGACCACTCTGAGGAAGGCCGCTCGTGAGCAGTCGAAACTCTAAGGCAGGGGTCTCAAACTCAGATTACCTGGGGGCCACATTAGATAAAGTCTGAGTGAGGCTGGGCCGCATTAAGTATTCGATAAATAGCATTTGCACCGAAAAAAAACAAAACACCTTATGTGCACGTGTACTCGTATTAACAGATCCGCTTAGACTTGTTGCTTCACTGTAAGTTGAGTTTTGGGATGTAAAGCTGCGTTAATAATCTGTTGTTGTGAATCTGCACGGGCACCAATTGCAGCTTCATCTGTCAGTGCGGCCCGCGGTAGGGGGGTGGGATTGTGCGTACATCTACCGCGGGCCACACTGACATTATTCTTTGGAATTAAGTGGAGGGCCGCAAAAAATCCTTCTGAGGGCCGCAGTTGGCCCCCGGGCCGCGAGTCTGAGACCCCTGTTCTAAGGTATGAAAACAAACCCTTGCTCTGAAGAAAGAACCCAGTATCATATAGATATCGGAAGAACCTCATTGAACTATGTGTGTTTCTTGCACTGTCCCTTCAGGTATTAGTTTATCCAATTTTTGTGGTTCAACCTTTGAAAACATCAGATTTTGACCATTATTTAAAGTATTGTCCTTCAAAATTATAATTCAGATGTTATGTGTAGACAGGATGTTACCAAACCAGACAGTTTCTCTTTCTTGAGTTGTCATTTCCCCAGATACTTCTTTCTTGGACTAGACTTTCTGAACCTTGCACAGGAAGACGTATTCCCACTATTTGTGAGTTCACAGACTCATGAGAATCCATCTTGGCGTGTGCCCGTTAATCAGGTGGTCGACCGATCACAGAGCAGCACTGAGGTTTGTGCTAAAGCCAAGGGACGATTTAGTTTGTGAAAAAGGGGAGAGGGAAACGCCTTGTGCTTTTGTGGACAGGGGATAGGTTTGTGCTTTCCTCTCGACTGTAACAAAAGTTTGATGTTCTGGCGCTTCGACCGATCAGATTCAAACAGTCGTCATGGCTCCCTTGTGATTTCCGATCTCATTCCAGGCCGATAATGTGTAAAACTCATGAGCAAGTTACTGCTTTCTACTTTTACTTGAGCAGTGATGCCACTAACGCGTTACTTAGTCGTAGTCCGACTGCTTTTTTCAGTAACAAGTCGTCTAACACAGTGCTATTTCCAAACCAGTAGTCAGATTTAAGTTACTGATCTGATACACTGTGCATTACTATGTTTGCGTTTCAGGGCGACGTAGGTTATTTATTTTTTATTTTTATTTATTTCAGCTAAGTAGGGCTGGGTATCATTAAGGAGTTGCCGATACGATACATAACGCGATACACAGGCCACGATACGATACATATCTCGATACAGTGCACTTTCGATTCGATATGATATATTTCAAATCGATTCAATAAGGTTCAATAAAAAATAAAGGCTAAATCGTGGCTGTGATACTAAAAGGCTTTGTTAAACCACTTCTTGTGCAAAGTGAACATGAAACACAAACATTTTAATCCTCAAAACAGTAAAAATGTCAAATGTGTTAAATGAGCTTCCTTTCACTCCACAAGCAACAAAACTGTAGCTCTGTAACAAAATTATTTAGTAAAACACACCTAAAAATACTCTTGCTGATATATCGATACAGTAGCCCACGATATCGATACTGTATCATCACATTAAACGATACGATAGATCGATATTCTGATATTTTTGCACACCCCTACAGCTAAGGATGGCAACATAAAGGTCCGTTGTTACACTCTGCACTGGCGACAAAGTGCTGTCTGCCTTCAAGAAAACAACATCAAACCGAAAGATGCATCGAGAGACACAGAGAACAGAGCAGGTCCCGCCCGAAAACAGTAACGTGAAATAACTTGTAATCTAAGTTACTTTTTAAAGAAGTAAACAGTAGTCAGTAGTAGGGATGGGTTTTCGATTATTGAGCGACTCTCACCTGGCAAAACTTTTAAATGTTTTTCCTGGAGATGTCCTGGTGCTTTGAGGTCCCTGACACCGACACCGGACACCGAAACATATGTGCTGCTTTGTACACGGTTCACATGGACTCACGTTTGTCTCGACCGGGACAGAAAGCGGGGAATTTCTTGTACAAGTCATCGTTAAATACGCATTTGTGCTTCGGCGTGTTGCAGACTGACCGGCTGTTTGTGTTTGCTCGCTCCTTCTGAGTTACAGAGAACTACAAGAGACGCTCAGTTTAATGGCCCAATGAAAGAAAATGAAACCCGAACATTTGCATCACTTAATTTAAAAAAAATCTAAAACCCGGAAGCCCAGGACAGGACGTGGAAAATGGACATGTCTGGGGAAAAACGGACTGGTCCCCCTACGCTACACACAGCAACCTACATTCGGTTTGTCGATTAAAACTGAACGTAATCGACGAAATTCTTAATGATCAATCAAGGTTGTATGGAGGATTTTTTTTAGTTTCAAACTGTCAGTGAAAGATTAAAATACCATTACAGAGACGCAGCAGCTTTGTAATTATGATGACCAAAAAAAAAAAAAAAATGAAAATCTATCAACTGTGGACGTGTTGAGGCCAGATAAACATCAGCCAATAGAAACCGAGGCTCCCTCATTTTCTATTGGCTGTTGAGTTGTCAATCAGACTCCCTAGTGTAACTGACTCGTCGGAGCGCGGGGATTACGTGGTTTTCGCAGCGGTTCTTAGAGGCTTTTTCGAACTGTCGCTTCCTCGCATTTCACACAAAGTTTGTCGCGACGGCGGACGAGAATCCACGACCGGTTCGCCCCAAAAGAAAGTCAGTTTTTTGAGGTCACTGAAAGAAGAAGAGAAGAGGAAAAGGAGCAAAGCCAAACTGAGGTGATTCTTGGAGATCTCGTCCAGCGATGGCGCGACCGAAGCAGCGAAGGGTCTAAAAACTGACGCGTCGGTCGCTGAATTACTTCTAAACAGGTCACTTCAACAGTAATTCTGAACGCGCACAAGGACTGTCGCTGTATTTCTCTTCCCTTAAAAAAAATCCTCTATACAACCTTTAAGGATTAATTGACTAATCACGCCCATCCCTAGTCAGCAGTCAAATTACTGTTTCAAAGTAAGTATGGCGACTAGGGATGGGCATGATTAGTCGATTAATCGATAATTGATCATTAAGAATTTCATCGATTACGTAAATTTTAATCGACAAACCGAATGTAGGTTGCTGTGTGTAGTGTGACCAAACAGGTCTGTACATGTGTCTCTGCATCAGAAGGAGCGAGACACAAACAGAAACATTCGGTCAGTCTGCAACGTATTGAAGTGCATATGCGTATTTAACGATGATTTGTACAAGAAATTCCACACTTTCTGTTGCGTTCGGGACAAGTGTGAGTCCATGTGCACAGTGAACAAAGCAGCACATATGTTTCTGTGTCCAGTGGGAAAAAGTTTTACCAGGTGAGAGTCGCGCAATGTCGATGACGAGTCCCCACCTCCCTCCCCCCGTACGGTGTCCTGGTTTTGACAAACGCAAATCTGGTCCCACTAACCTGTATTCACCTGAGTCATGTCTTTTAATGTGACAGAAATTCCGCATCAGCGACACAAGAGCTGTAGTTTTATCTTCGCTTAGTTTATGCAAATTAGCGATGCGGTTTTAAGTTTCGTTTCTGTGAAAGTTGCGCAAAACTGAATTAAACACATTATAATGTCAAACGGGCTGATGTGGCTCTAGAGTCGTTACGGTTTATATGTCGTAAAGTTGAATTTATTTATGCAGATTAGTAGTGCAGATAGTAATAATAATGATGATCAATTTAATATAAAAACGTTAATGATTAATCGTTAATTCTCTCGACGATCTATTAAGAAAATTTAATCGAATGCCCGTCCCTAAACTGGCGACACTGTACTTGACTAACATTATTTTGAAGTATCAGTACTCTTACTTGAGCGCAGTTGTCCATTATTGCTTCCGCGGTATCTCTCCGGAGTCGTACTTTATGATTCCGACGTGTCAGATAAGTGCTTGGAGTGTGGGAGCAGCTCTGTGGACTGAGCGAGGAGCCGCGGCGTTCGGGGTTACGCCGGGACACGAGGCGTTACACAGATGTTCGCCAGCCGCTCGCCGACCGATACGCGAAGACATCCTGCTTTTGTTTCCTTCTATAGCCTCCTGAACTTTTTCCCACCACTCCGTCATTTTTCCGTGTTTTCATTTTTCTCGTACGGGCTCCTCAAAAGTAAAACAAATAAGAGTGGCTTTCGGAGATTTATTTCCTGAACCTAAACACACTTGAATTAAAAAGACCCAAGGCGATAAGAAACGAGTGAATCTTTATTAAAACGTAATGAATCGTGCGTCCTTTAATTAATTGTAAAAACGCCGTGGGGTCTTTCAAATGCTGAATACGTAAAAAAATAATACTTTAATGATGTACGTGTAAATGTTTTGTGATAATCGATATTTGCCGATATCGATTCGAGATTTTAAAACAGTAATAAGACTCAGGAATGAAAGTTTCTCTTGTAAAAATGTGTTTGTGTTGATGGATTGTTCGTTCCTCTCGTTGTTGTTCTGTCTGGCCTCGTGCTTTCATCCTTTTCTCTCTCTCTCTCTTTCTGTCTCTCTTGTAATTTATCTCTCTCTCTCTCTCCATGACCGTCGCCCTCTCAGCCACTCACACTCTTCCCTCTCTCCTTTCGACAAACTCAACCTAATTCTTCCTTTCTCTATCCCTCTCACTCTCCTCTGTCCCTCAATCTCTCTCTCTCTCTCTCTCTCTCTCTCTCTCTCTCTATCAGTCTCTGTTACTCTCTCTTCCTTCGTCTAACCTAACCTGACCTAATCCCCCCTTTCTCTTTCTCTCTCATAGTCTCTCTCTCTCTCTCTAGTCTCTCTCTCTATTACTGTCACCCTCTCAGCCACTCACTCTTCTCTCTTTCACCCGACTCACTCTCTCTCTCTCCCTTCATCCATCAAACCCAACCTAATTCTTCCTTTCTCTCTCTCCCTGTCTCTCTCTCTCTCTATCACTCTCACTTACTCTCTCTCCCTTCATCTAATCTAAACCTAACATAATCCTTTCTTTCTCTCTCCCTGACTCTCCTCTGTCTCTCTCTTTGTCTCTCTCTCTCTCTCTCCTTCGTCTCACCTTACCTAACCAATCACTCTCTCCTCTCTCTCTCTCTCCCCTGTCTCTCTCTCTCTCTCTATCACTCTCACTTACTCTCTCTCCCTTCATCTAATCTAACCCTAACATAATCCTTTCTTTCTCTCTCCCTGACTCTCCTCTGTCTCTCTCTTTGTCTTCTCTCTCTCTCCCTTCGTCTCACCTTACCTAACCAATCTCTCTCTCTCTCTCTCTCTTCCCCTGTCTCTCTCTCTCTCTATCACTCTCACTTACTCTCTCTCCCTTCATCTAAATCTAACCTAACATAATTCTTCCTTTCTCTCTCCCTGTGACTCTCTCCTCTCTCTCTCTACCTCTCTAACCTAATCCTCCCTTTCGCTTTCTCTCTCTCTCGTAGTCTCTCTCTCTGTTACTCTCACCCTCTCAGCCACTCACTCTTCTCTCTTTCACCGACTCACTCACTCTCTCTCCCTTCATCAAACCCAACCTAAACTTTCCTTTCTCTCTCTCTCTCCCTTGACTCTATTGCTGTTTCTCTCTCTCTATCAGTTTTTCTTACTCTCTCTCTCCCTTCGTCTCACCTTACCTAACCAATCACTCTCTCTCTCTCTTTCTCTCTCTCCTGTCTCTCTCTCTCTCTGTCACTCTCACTTACTCTCTCTCCCTTCGTCTCACCTTACCTAACCAATCACTCTCTCTCTCTCTCTCTCCCCTGTCTCTCTCTCTATCACTCTCACTTACTCTCTCTCCCTTCATCTAATCTAACCTAACGTAATCCTTTCTTTCTCTCTCCCTGACTCTCCTCTGTCTCTGTCTCTCTCTTTGTCTCTCTATCACTCTCTCTCTCTCTCCCTTCGTCTCACCTTACCTAACCAATCTCTCTCTCTCTCTCCTGTCTCTCTCTCTATCACTCTCACTTACTCTCTCTCCCTTCATCTAATCTAACCTAACATAATCCTTTCTTTCTCTCTCCCTGACTCTCCTCTGTCTCTCTCTCTCTCTCTTTGTCTCTCTATCTCACTCTCTCTCTCTCTCCCTTCGTCTCACCTTACCTAACCAATCACTCTCTCTCCCTCTCTCTCTGTCTGTCTCCCTCTTTCCATCTCTCTCCCTCTGTCCTTTCTAATCTACCCCTCCTTCCTCTCTCTTATTTCTCTCTCTCCCTTCATCTAACCTAAACTAACCCTCCCTTTCTCTCTCCCCCTGACTCTCTCTCTCTCCTTTCTCTAACCGTCTGCCACTCTTCTCCTCCTCCACCCCTCTCTCTGTCTGTCGCTTCTTCCTCCTCACATCTGCCTCTCTCTCTCTTTCTCGATGTCTCCGTCATCTGTTTCTGCTGTTTTCATTATCAGCTCCTTCTCATCTGCTTTTCCCCTTTAATCTCTCTCCCTCCCTCCGTCGCTCTTCACACGTCGCTTCTGCCTCCCGCGTTACTACGAGCGCTGCTTCGTCATTCACTCCATCGCGGCGCTGCGTAATCTCTCGGCTTTGGCGACTGGGGCACGTCTGATCTCCGAGATAAAGCGGCGCTGGGGCGATGGGGCTTTGTTTTGGAAGCAACAGAAACGACAACACAGAGCCCCCCCCCCGCCGCGAGAGTCCTCCGGGCGCGCAGACCGTTTCCTGCGACGAACCGCATGACGTCGTTCTAAATCGCCCGTCGCTGTTTTTTTTTTGTTTTTTTTGGGGGGATTCGGGATGTGGTGACGTCATTCGATCCACTTTATTTCTACGGCTCGTTTCATAAACAAAGGGTGTTTCCAAAGAGCTGCACTTAGAGAGATCATTAAAAAAAAAATCTGCAGTCTAACAATAAGAACATAACAGCGTAAAACAAATAAAAAATAAAGCAGTGAGATCAGCCCAGATGGGGGCAAGAGACTGTGTTGTTTACGTTGTATTGACTAATTATTTAGACTCAGACTTGGACAAACTTTATTGATTCACAAGAGAAATGATTTGGACACAGTGGCTCACACATGCAGGGGCGGAGTTAATAATTTGGGGGCCCTGGGCGAATCTTAAATTTGGGGCCCTCACTATAATGCACTGTTGTTGTTTTTTTAAATTATAGTTTATTGTCTGTTTTTACCCATTGTTCTTGAGACGTGCACATCTTTGTTTGAATTATGGTGGATTGGAAACTTGTCTTATTAGTTCAGTCGCCTACTGGATAAACACAGCTGAAAGTAGTTTTATTTATTTATTTTTTGTTTACATCCGTTATATATGATTGCGCAATGATTATGTTCAAATCAGGGTCAAGCTGACTCATCCATTCTAATGTGAAAGGCGGGAATGCTTTGATAAAATAGATTTGAAAACCAGATATTTTAATGGTGGTTTTTTTTTTTTTCTTTTTTAAATAAATTACTCTCATTTAATGTCATATTGAGAGAAAATCTAATTGCTCTGAGGCCTCGGCCATTAGTGGTAATGTCGAGGGCAATTGTTTGGGGGCCCCTCCAGGTTCGGGGGCCCTAAGCGTCCGTCTACTTTTGCCTAATGGTAGCGCCGCCTCTGCACACGTCACAATATAATAACATAATAACAAAGAGTAAAAAAATATAAGTGGTAATGATAAATTCTGAGTGAGTAGCAAAAAAATTTCAAGAGACAGGTGCCATATAAGGCAGAATTACACAAAAGTAAATGTACAAATCAAAATAAAATAGAAAAATAAGTAATAAAATATAAAATCTCAGCTACAGTATATACAAGAGGTCAAAGAAACACAGTGCAACTATGATATGATATGACAAATGTTGAACCTGATGATTTCTGTTAATGAACAGACCAAAATAGGGCTGTGCCAAAAATCGAAAAATGGATAGATTGTGATCTTTACTTTAGTCGATCTCGACAGGGCCACAATATTTGAGGATTTATGTTCTTGTTTAGGAAAAAGTACCTGAACCACTCTCTTTGTTTCCTCACATATTCACAAGTTTTGACTTAAATCTGCACAATTTGACTAAAAATCCAGTGGCTTCTTCTCTCTCCCTCTGTGGGTGCGCACCTGCCTCTGTGCTGTGCCGTCGGTCCCGCGCTCCTTTTCTGATCCAGCTCCTCAGCTTTTCTCCTCTTTCTCTCCGCTGGTGCTTTTTATTATTGTATCCCCAAGTTACAGAATATAAATTACTGTTTTGTCACTGTTTATGAGTGAAACTGACCACCACCGACACTCGCGCACACACTACTTTTCATATTAGGCAATGTGGATGAAGTGTCTTGCCAAAGGACACAGTGACAGTTTTTGTGACTGCCACCCCACTGTGGCACCTGATTTTCTCAGTGGTCTCCCATGTCCAGAAGTACTGACCAAGGCCCAGACTTTGCTGAGCTTCTTAGATCTGACGGGATCACACTTTGACTAGGAGGTACGGCCGGCTGTAAAAACTGTAGTAATCCTGACACCCTGCACTTTATGCCTAAAGTCCACAGGTCGATGTTTTTAATAAGAAGGAAGAAGATCGAACTGAAAATCGAGATTGATCAATATGGAAAAAATTAAATCATGATTCTTTTTCCTCATATTGCCCGGCCCTAGATCTGACTAGTATTACTACCAAAATCTGCACTTCAGCAAGATAAATTTTAGCTGTTGTCCATTTGTTTTTATTATTATTGCCCTATAGAAGCAGTATAGTTGTGATATATAGTCATAGAACAGGTCAGAATTATATGGAATTTGTCTTTTAACAGTCAAAATGAAGATGTTTTGTCCAGTTTGTGGTTAAAATCTCTGTAATTACTGTTTTTCTATTCACATGAAACAAAAACTGACTCAAATATAAATGTCTTCTCTGTCAGCAGAAACAAACTAAAACGGAGAAAATGATTTTATTTTCAGAACATCTTTAAAAAAAAAAAACCTTACTCATGATGAACTGATGGGTTTAGACCCTGTATTTTTGAAAGAATTATCCAAACGGAAACACAAATCTGGAAAATACACCTGCGCCACAGCTGTGCAGTTGTGTAACAGAATGTGAACCTGCATCATCCTATAATTGCAACACTATTTTTGCCACAGTAATGACTATATTTACATGGAAAATTATCTGTTTTTTTTATCAGTCTCATGTCCTGATGAAGGCTCACAAGGATGAATCACGTCAACGTTTTTGCCACGAAAAGCTTTTAACATTTCACTAAATCCCTTGAGATCAGCTCTTTTTTTTCTCTTAGTTTACAGTGACTCATTGTTTTTTTAAAATCTGTTTTTCAAAATATGTCAACACGCTGTTGTTAAAGGAGCGCTATGTAACTTTTCTGTTGGATGGTCCTCCACCAGCTTGTGTTGTTGCTTTGCCTAGAATGTTCCAGGATATGGCATTAACCCATCTTGACGACAAGGTGACAGCACAGGGTCAGGTCAGATCTGTGGAGAGGCAAGGTTTTTTTTCTCTCTCTCTTTTTTTTTTTTTTAGTAATAACAAAACTTGTAATGGAATAAGTTAGTGCCGTATTTTTTGGACTATAAGTCGCTCTGGAGTATAAGTCGTACCAGCCAAAAAATGCATAATGAAGAAGAAAAAAACATATAAGTCTCACTTTTTGTGGAAGAACAACAGCCTGTTAACGTCACATATGAACAGTTTTTCAGATAAACTATAACATAAACAACAGAACAGAACAAGTTTAACAAACTCTCCATCTCACTCCAAATCACTAAATCCATTCAATTCTTCATCCTCGGTGTCACTTCTGAGCAACTCCACGACCTCCGGAGGTAAACAGAGGCGACGCTTCCTCTTCTGTGTCGCTGTCGTCAGACTCAGCGTCAGTTCCAGTTAGAATTATTCCGGCCTTTCTGAATCCCGACAGGATGATTTCGGTGTCACTGAAGTCCAGGCTTTGTCGATCCAGGAAAGTTTCATGTTGCATCCTCCTGGTGTCACAAGTTTCTCGCTCACTCCAAATTTTCTTTCAGCCGCTCAATTACTATTTTCAGCTGCAGATTTCTCTACTTTCAGTTTGTAATCTGCAAAATATGATTTTCTTTTTGGGGGCATTTGTGTTCATTCTTCTCAGTCGTCTTTATAAGTTTGTTTAAATTGTAAATTTTCAGTGGTACAGAAGAAATGGTGCGATCGACTGACATGATACAAACAGGACAGAGGCTCTTTCTGCAGGAGACATGCGCAGTAGAGTGAAGTGACAGTGGTACAGGAGGAACAGGAGCAGCAGATACTGACACACAAGACTAAAGCCTCTCAAAGCTTCAGTGTATAAATTTTAAGATAGAAGTCGCACTGGAGTATGTCACAGGAAACACCCAAACCATGAAAAAAGTGATTATAGTCTGAAAAATATGGTAAGTTTGATCAGATTAATGTCACACTGTGGAACAACTTTAGCAATAACCTGTCCATGGAGACCAGTCGGTGACATATTCTTTACCAGACAAGTTCATATACAATACTGTAGCTTCTATAGCGCCGATACTCGATACCGACCGATACCACAAACTAAACAAGCAAAATGAACTGAAACCAAACTGATCCAAAAGTGTTATGTTGATGCTATTTAGGCTTTGTTAGACTTTAATTTGAGCTTTATTTCTCACAAGGAAGAACTGATTTCGTTGGAACTGCAACAGATGAGCTCATTTTTACTGTTAAAAAGTTTCTCTCAAAATAACATTACAATCACCATGAGCCAACAGTTTTTTCAGTGAGTCACTCTGTCACCTGAACGCTCGTATTTATCACAGACTCCTGAAAATGTTGTTTGTTTAAATCTATTTTGTATTTTTTGTTGAGTTCTAAAACATTGGCAGTGTTTGCAAAAGTGTGCATCGTGCCACTGTGGTAATTGCTCAACACAGACACACATATCCGCCATAGACATGCACGTAGAACACCCCCAGCATGATGTCACTGCAGAGTATCAATGGGAACAGCTTTGTGTAAATAAAAAATGTGAGACTTTCTGGGCCAGAGTCTTTCGATGACAAGTAAATAGTCTTATTATTACATTAGTTTATGTTCCACCAGGATATCTGCTCAACTAATATTTGGAATCCAGCGAGTTTTTCTGGATTCTCGCCGCTAATGAATTTGTGTATCTTTAGTGCATCTTTAAAAGTTCACTGTGCGACTTTTCCGGTGGAGTTTGCTTTAAACATACAGTTTATCCATCAGCATTTATTCATTCCGGGTAGAGCTGAACGATTTTAAGAAAAAACTGAATTGCGATTTTTCTGGCAGATATTGCGATTTCAGTTTCATCCACATTTTTTTTTTCAAATCAAGTTTTACTTCACATGAACATTTGCAAACATCGCACAAACTTACATCATACCAAAGTCCTGCACCTTTGACGATTTGACGCTGGACCGTTTGTTTGCAACATTTGTTTATGTTTTACAGAACTGAAACTTTGAGAAAAATCCCGCACACCGTCTTACTTGCAAATTGTGAAATTTATTAAGAAAAACCGTGCAACGTTTCGGCACTAGGCCTTTGTTAGGCAAACGGAATGAAACAGTGAACCCAAAACAACATAATTCAAAAAACAAAGACAATCAACATACAGTGTAATAAATAATAATAATAATCATGAACTATCAATCATATTCGAAATGTCCTAATAAATCTCACAATTTGCAAATAAGACGGTGTGTGGGGTATTTTTCTATGTTCTTTCTCTCCTCCAACGTGCCCGTCTCAAGCAAATGATGTGCGAAGTTTTCATTTTTTTAGACAGAAACGAAACTTAAAACCACATGGCTCATTTACATAAACTATAAAAAACTGCTCGCTCCTTGTACATTGATGCGGTTCAGCTTCTGTCGGACTAAAGGACACGACTAAAGGATGTGCTGATGATGGTGAGTCTGTTCTGTGCTTCTGTCGCGTTGGAGATGTTAAACTTTACACGGACGCCAGGTTTAAATCCTCGCCTCCTCGCGTTGTGGCGATGAATTACTTTGCGGCGCATAGACCTCGAACCAGACCCATAAATTCAAAACTTTATATAAAATTGAAAATATTGGACAAGAAACCCTTTAAGACTTTACATGGTTTAGCTCCACCTCCACTCAATGACCATATTAGGTACGGGTCACCTGTTACATGTCGCTCCTCCAGGGCCACAGCCAGAGGTGACGGTGAGGAGCCTGCGAGAAAAACCTCTTTCAGTCAGAATGTGTTTTCATATAAGAGCAGTGTTGTGTGGAACAGTTTATCTCCCACAGTTAGAGACTCCTCCAGCTTCACCACTTTTAAAGGTCATTTAAAGACGTGGCTCAGGTCAACACAGGAGTGTGATCATTTAATATAGTTTACAATGTGCAATAGGCAAAGTGCAATATACTATTTGTTAAGTATTTTAATATTTTACTTACGGGCAATATGCAATATACTAAAGAATTTTACCTTTGAGGGAACGTGCAATACATTGTAGAAAAGCACTTTATGTTATAATAATTTTAGCAGTGGGCTGTGTGCAATACTTACACACTGGCACCTTAACTAAACAGGGCAGTGTGCAATTCTGATCTAATAATCCAACGTCCTTTGGTTGACCTGTGTCTGTGCTCTTGTGACTGACCAGCTCTTTGTGTCTGTCTATTTGTATTGTTGTATTGTCTGTCTGGGTGTTTTGTTTTTACTGTGTGCATTTGTTTTATGATTACATCAACCTGTCTAGGCACAGCAGATGGAAATTATCCTTGGGCTACAATCTGATAACATATTTACATATCATGTATTTGTTCATTAATGTGTTTTGTCCCTATTTTTTTAAATAAATGAATGTAAATGTAAACGGTGGCGACAAGGCGACGGCGGCAGAACTAAACTTTGCCCTTATAATTGGGCTTTAGGAGCACTGCAAAAAAGCTCGGATGCTCCCAAAATCCTGTCAGTTGAGGTCGCGATTTTCTGTCCCAAATAACAGATCGTTCAGCCCTAATTCCGAGTGTTTCTATTGCTCAAAAATACAATAATTCCTTCTGTGAATAGGGACGACTCTCCACAGATCTGACCTGTAATGTAGCGTAGTGCTGTGACCTGCTCGTCTCCCTTTAATCTATACCTCGAAACATTCTAGTCCAAGCAAAAACATTTCCACGGAGACGAGCAGGCGGCGGATCCTTCACTAGAAATGTTACGGAGTGCGTCTTTAAATTCCACGGTGCGTCCTGAAGGTAAATGTGCGTCCAGTGTTGTGGTGGCGAGTCTTTTTGCCGGGGTTTGGCTGTTGTTCCTGGGGGGTACACGACACTGGGGCCGGACATGTGACTCGGGACGAAAATAGTTCCGAGTCTGTGGACGTCAGCGTAAAGTGAAGCGAGCTGCTCCCTCTGGACACTCTGGACCGCTCACTATGTCACCAAAATGTTACTTATCACAATATTTAAACACCATAAACACTACAGTTACGTCCGCGAGCACTACAAGTCTGATTGTTATCTATAAAATGATTAAAATGACTCGTACACTGCAAAAAATGTACATGTAATATTAAATGTGCACTGCGTAACTTTACCGGTTGAGTGTCCACCTCCTGCTTTTATGGAGGTGTTAATCTTTTGGACTTGAATGTTCTGATACAGCAGAGGTGTCAAACTCTAATTCACAGAGGGACAAAATTAAAAACAGGGACGAAGTCGTGGGCCAAACTAAATATTTACTGAAAAATTTCAACAACATCTGCAGGTTTTCTCTTCTTTTAAGGTGTGTAATGTTAAACCTTTTCTTATTAAAATCAATGTTTAATAATAGTTTTGCTTAAACATTGAATCCAGAACAAGCAAAATATAAAATAATAACAACATTTTAAATAAAAATGTCTCTATAGCCGATCTGCTCTAACACATATTTGACATGATCTCGCGGGCCAAATATAATTATATCGTGGGCCAAATTTGTCCCCCGGGCCTGAGTTTGACATCTGTAATACAGTTTGGTAATAACTTTTTAAAAAAAAATCTCCATTCAGACATCACCAGGCCAAGTTACAGGTCATAAATATCCATATATCGTCTCGTTTAATGTGATGATACAGTATCGATATTGTGGGCTGCTGTATTTTTTTGTATATTTTACTAAATTATTTTGTTACAGCTACAGTTTTGTTGTTTGTTCAGAGGAAGGAAATAACATATGACAATTTCACTGTTTTTATGA
>NW_026571133.1:4369862-4387362 GCF_026225935.1 Boleophthalmus pectinirostris
AGAGAGACCAAGAAAGAGAGAGACCACGAAAGAGAGAGACCAAGAAAGAAAGAAAGAGAGAGAGAGACAAAGAAAGAGAGAGAAAGAGAGAGAGACCAAGAAAGAGAAAGAGAAACAGAGAGAGCAAGAAAGAGAGAAAGAGAGAGAGAGAAAGTATTCTAAGAGAAGGTGAGGGAGGAGAGGAATCAGGATGGATGGGCGGAGAGAGAAACAGAGAGATGGAGAGAGTGGAGGTAAAGGAGAGAGAGAGAGAGAGAAGAGAGTGGAGAGGAGAGATTGTATTTTTCCTTCATGTTTTTTTTTTTTTCTCTCAGATCTATAAATAGCTTTGGAGTCGTGTTATCTGCTCGGCCATAACTGGAGCAGAATGACTGGACGGATGTGACAGCGGTTTTTATTTTCATGTCTTTTATATTCTTCTTTTACATTTATTTATTTTTATTTATTTATTTATTTTTCACTTTGAGCACAAACATTATCACAATTAAATCAGAACAAACCGTAGTCATCAGCTATAAGCAAATCTCAACTGTTCCCACTTTTAACTGATTCCACCTTTTCTTTTTCACTCCTGTATTTTAAAGGTACGCTCTTGTTTCCATGGAGATTGCCTAGAATGTTCCGAAGCGTGGCATTAAAGGGCCCACACGCTATTTTTTAAAATCTATTCTGTACTAATGTTGTTTCACAAACGAACCTGGACTTGTGTTTTGTTTCATTCACACACGTTTAACGCAAAAAAAAAAAATCCTGCATATTTAGGCTGAGTTCTTCTCTCAGGAAATCACTCTGTTCCACCTTGTGATGTCATGCTGTAATACAGGAAGTGCTCCACTGTGTTTCTAAACTCCATACACCTTCACTGGAATGATTTGGATGATTTCAGCCTTGGAATTTGCCGATCTACTGAACTAAAGGTAAAAAAGGAGATGTTAATTTGAAAACTACCGCTTCATGACATCACAAGGTGGAACAGAGCATTTTGAGCTTTGGAGATGTAGACAGACTAATAATAATTATAAATAATAAAGGATTACTCAAACGATACTCAAAACAACTCAATTTAGCGGAATATAGGACCTTTAAACTTGCATTTATTTAAATACAGATGTTTTTATTGCTCAAAAAACAGGGATTTTGACTGTGAGAGGGATCGCCACTCCACGGATCTGACCTGTAACTTGGTCTGTTGACGTCACTTCACTTGTCGTCATGGATATAGATATGTTTAATGCCATAATGTGTAACTTTCCAGACAAAGCAATAACATCTACATACACGGAAACAAGTGTCAGAAAAGTTACACAGTGAATCTTTAAGCGGAGAGGAAGGTCGGGTTTAAACTAGAACTAAACCAGGACTACAGCGGGAGGTCGGGTTTAAACTAGAACTAAACCAGGACTACAGCGGGAGGTCGGGTCTAAACTAGAACTAAACCAGGACTACAGCGGGAGGTCGGGTTTAAACTAGAACTAAACCAGGACTACAGCGGGAGGGTTCAGGATCGGGTCTAAACTAGAACTAAACCAGGACTACAGCGGGAGGTCGGGTTTAAACTAGAACTAAACCAGGACTACAGCGGGGGGTCGGGTCTAAACTAGAACTAAACCAGGACTACAGCGGGAGGTCGGGTCTAAACTAGAACTAAACCAGGACTACAGCGGGAGGTCGGGTTTAAACTAGAACTAAACCAGGACTACAGCGGGAGGTCGGGTTTAAACTAGAACTAAACCAGGACTACAGCGGGAGGTCGGGTTCTAAACTAGAACTAAACCAGGACTACAGCGGGAGGTCGGGTCTAAACTAGAACTAAACCAGGACTACAGCGGGAGGTTCGGGTTCTAAACTAGAACTAAACCAGGACTACAGCGGGAGGATCTAACTAGAACTAAACCAGGACACAGCGGGAGCTCGGTCCCTGAGCTCCTCAGTGTGAAATGGTTCATATGACACTAACATGTCACAGATGGACTTCGGTGCTCGGCCGTGGAGAGACTTGTACACGAGCAGAACCACTTTAAAGTCTGTTCTCTAAATCCAGTGCCGAGACCTGAGTGTAGGACTTATGTACTTGTACTTCCTGATTCGAGTCAGGACCCGAGCTGCAGCGTTCTGGACGTTCTGGACGTTCTGGATGTTCTGGACGTTCTGGATGTTCTGGACGTTCTGGACGTTCTGGATGTTCTGGATGTTCTGCAGCGTCTCACAGCTCGTTTGGAGAGACCAGTGAGCAGAACATTACAGTATCTAACCTACTGGAGACAAACGCATGGATAAGTCTCTCCAAGTTTGATTTAGACCACAGGTGTCAAACATAAGGCCCAGGGGCCAGATCCGGCCCCCCAAGACCTTTAATGTGGCCCTTGGGTGATTTTCTACTAAAATGTTTTAATTATATTTTCTATTAAAATTTTGGTAATTTTCTGTGGTGTTTATCACAGCAGTGTCTCCAGCGTCTCTGTACGTGGCCCCTCCCACCAGAGCAGCACAAATGAAGACTTGTCTCTTTCCAAACGCTCTTAAAGGACGATCGTTTTGACTGTTGACCATGACACCCCTCATCAGAAAAATGTCAAAAAATGAGAAAAGTGGAGCCGAGTGCAGGATTTTCCAATAAAAATTGACTTATTCCTATTTACATACAAGTTCATGTTCAAACATTGTGTTGAAATTGAATTTTTCTTAAAGTTTCAGATTGTTTATAATATTACAATAAGAAAGAGTTCATCAATTAAAAAAGATGTCTGTAATAGATTTGTCTTTTCTCTGCACAAATATTTGAATTTATTGTTATTTTTGGGGTTTATATGACATGAGTTTTCTGATCCGGCCCCTTTGGGATCAAAGTCGGTTGGATACGGCCCCCGAACCAAAATGAGTTTGACACCCCTGATTTAGACAGTAAACCTTTGATTTTTGTGATGTTTTTTAGATGGTAAAACGCTGAAGATGTTATCGATTTGATGTCACTGTGGAACTAATCGTTAATAATCGTCACACAACAGTTTTATAATACGATCTTTCATTTTATACATTTTACATTCCTGGCTACGTTGTGAACTCAATGTTGCGATGTGTTTAAGTCCATAGTGATGTGTGTGTGTGTGTGTGTGTGTGTGAGTGTGTGTAAGTGACACTGTAGTCCTGTTGTCTGGTGGTGGTCGTTCAGATTATAGACTCAATCCCCCATAAGCCACCGTGATGATGTAATGGCCACACTGAGGTCAGATGAATTACTGCCGTTACTCTGGGAAAGCCCCTCTGCTTTTTAGGAAACATTAGGCTCATTCTGGCTTTTCACAAGAGTTCGGGACACTTTTGTGATGTTTTTTTTCCTCTGAATTATTTAAAATAGTTTATAGATGTTGTGACTAATTCCACAAGAAAAGACCAAATATGGGAATAAGATGATATTTTGACTTTTATTGAACATTATTATATCATCATTTTGGAATTATTTTTAGTAAAAGAAGTTGTACAAAATTCAAATTATTCCATTCCATTGTAAAATAAATCCTATAGGGACTGAGGATTGGCAATTTTTCAAAACTAAATCATAGGGATGGGATCTAGACTTAGCGAAAAATTCAGGACAGTCCCGAATCTAAGCTGTTGTCCCGATTTTCGCTTTAAATGTCCCGAAAATTACACTCAAAATCACCCGAACTTCTACCATCCCAATTTCTGATAAAATGAAAGCGTTCTGTAGAGTGACAGGTTTGAAAATTCATCTTTTATTGGGTCATTTCACCACATTTCACCCCCAAAAATTTGCAATTTGAACGCTCACATTGTCCAATTGCAAAGAAAATAGTTGTTTTTTTTTGGTACTGTGCGATTGACAATTTTTCTGAAAGTATATCAACTTGGTATACACTGAATGGATATTTGGCATGTCTTAAAACGGGGGTAAGACATCTTCTAGGTCAATTTGTGTGAAAATAAAAAAGAAAACAGATTTTTTAATATATTGTAGTAGACGTATAGGGCTACATTTGTGTCCTTTATTGTCAATTTCAAGGTCAAAATATAGGTCAAAAGGTAATTTATTTCAAAAGTTCTCAAATGCAAAAATAAGATTTGGATTTTGTGTGATTTCTCCTTTCCAGAGATACTTTGGTTTTTGATATCAGACCAGTAGTTGCTGAGTAAACACAATTTGAAATTCGGCGACCACACAAAAAAGTGAAAAAATGAAATTGTGATATCTCAGAAATCGTTGGTCCGATCAAACTAAAATTTGAACTTTTGGCTTTTCTGACTGTGATTTACCTCGATATCAGTTTCATCAAAATTTGACAAAGTAGGGTTTAACTCGTTGGGTGAACGGAGCCTATTATTGTTTACATTTCAATAGCGAGTCCCAAATTTCCAACGTCACAAATCGTGTCTCCGAATACGACATTCGGTCCACGAGAAAAGACGAGATTTTAACACAATTCCTGATATGTACATTTCATAATTCTGTTTCCAATTTTGGCTTTACAGTCTTTTTATTTGATTTTATATTTTGGTTTAGATTCTAGTGCTGCTTTTCAGAACTCATGATCGCGTAACCCCTTTTTCGTCCAATCCAAATGTAAACACTCAAAAAAAAAAATCATCCAAGATCAATTTTCTCTTGGGGCACGAGATCTTGTACCATCCCGACTAAACCATGAGAAATATTACAAAGTTTTCCACTGGGACAAAGAAGAAATGTTGTATTTTGAATCTGCGAGGTCATGTGGCACACGATTTTAAAGATGCATTTTGTAACTTTTCTGAAGGGACCCTGGAGATGATATTGCCTTGTCCGGAATGTTCCACAGTTTGACATTCGACCTTTTTACCTTGCATTTATTCAAATACAGGTGTTTTTATAGCTCAAAAACACATTCTTGCTGGCGTCACCCGCTTGTCTCCATGGAGATTGATAAGAGAAATGTTCCACAATGGCAAAGCAATAACATATCCAAGGAGACAAGCGGGAAAAGTTACACAGCGCATCTTTGGCTACGTTCAGACTGCAGGGCTTTATGCTCAATTTGGATTTTTTTGTGAAATCTGATTTTTTTTTGCGAGCTCGTTCACGTTTCCAGTTAAATGCGACTTGTATGTGATCTCCAGTGTGAACTTTAAACGCCCCAAAAGTGTCCCGCATGAGCATCGGCGGACACAACGACGTCGCAAGCCGCAAACGTGCTCAGTGTTTCCGGAAGTCGCCCAAATGCCGGGCTTATCTCCCAAAATACGGTCCAGGTTTTCATAAAATGGACAGGTTACACGTCCACGGCCTCTTCGTTTGTTTGAGTCTTTAGCCTCCTTGTATTTCGCAGACTCTTTATTTTTTGTTGTAGCTGAGTGGGCTGTAGCCGCACTTGGCTCATTTCTTTGGTAATCATTTCAGAAATTGCCCAGTTCCAATGAGACCCCTTCAAATATTAATAAACTCTCTAACCTCGCTTTCCTTCCATTGACGAGACTCTGAGCCTGACATGTAGGTGGGATGAATGTGACCTGACCGTTCAGACTGAAGTCGCATGTCAAAAGATCGGATATTTATCAGTTTTAGGAGCACATGTCCAAGTGTTCTGGGTTGTATTTGAAATAAATCTGATCTGTTTCGTTCAAACTGTCATTAAAAAAATCAGATACAGGAGCAAAAAAATCGGATTTGTGTCACTTCAGTCTGCAGTCTGAGTCTTTAGCTCGCTGTCCCGCATTTCAGAGACGGTCTAAGTATTGCGAGACGTGGTCATTTTCACCTGTGTGTTAGTCTCACGAGGAATGCTGGACTTTAAAGGATGTTTGGTGGGAAAAGTAAACGAGCGCAGGGTGTAATTGACTTTAACAGGAGTGGGAAACAAACAACGCAAATGAGCCTCAGTCGGGGTCGCAGAGGGGTCAAGTGAGCCGGAGGATTCTGTGATGGTCAAGTTTCCTGTTTCGGCTTTGTCTTTAAGAGAAAAGTCACTCTGCTCTGTTTATGTATGTGTATAAATTCCTCTTTTTGAGTTTTTAACCATGTTATAATATTTCTTATGGGAACTATCTTCAATGTGCAAATCAAAATAATGCTAATATTGCAATTGTAGCAGTAGAGATATGCTTTTTAATGTCAAAATAAAGAGTGTTTTTTATTATCGTTGTGGTATCGGAATCAGTATTGAGGATCAAGTCTGTTTTTTAGTATCCACATTGAGTTTGAAAACATATCGGCCTAAATCTTGCCGATATGGGCCGATATTTCACATGGGCATGTTATACCTCATTATAAATCTTAGACTCTCTGTATTATGTCCATTTAATCTAGTTTACAGACAGATAAATGTCCTAATATGTGGCTCCGCATCAATATTTATCTGCGGAGTCATTTGTCTGTGTGTGTGGCCGTACTGTCCCTGAACGCACCACCAGTCACATCACTCACATGTTCTTGTTTACACCCGCAGACATAGATCCAAACACTGAGATTATATTCTTTTTACGGACCATCGGTTTGAGTCTGGATTAAAAGGACACTTACTAGTGCAGACTTGTGATCTGAGAGGAGCCTGTGTGAGCGCTGAGTGTTGGAAATGTGTCTGTTTTGAAGCTAGTTTTGGTTATTTTTCATTGGTTCACAATTAGCTGCTGTAGCTCTCACACATTAACAGTAGGGTTTAAGAAAAAAATCAGTAATATATCATGATACTTCATTGCACAATTCTCAAATCAATTCAGAATGCATCCGAATTGATATATTTTTTCCACAAAAATTCATTAGTTACATTCACTGTTCTCACGATTATATTTCATACAGTTGTGTTCTCATGAAGGTGTAGTTGCCTGTATTAGTAGAAGTTATTACTGATAAATCGCAATATATCATCCATTGATTTAGTATCGGGATATATTGAATTGTGACATGCGAATCATGATATGTATCGCATCGTCAGACTCAAGTCATTGCACACCCCTAATTAACAGGCTGTTTTCTCTTTTATTGGCCTATTGTAAAGTGACTATATTGGCTGTATATTTGTTACTGGACCTGCATTGATATGTAAATGAGCTGTGAATAGAGGTGTGAATGATCGACATTTACGCACGTAATTCATTAAGCACGGCGCGCAGCATTTACGGCTAAAGGCTGATAGCGGTAGTTTACTTTCTTTACTAGCTGTTAGAATGTGATGCAAAAACTGCCATTAGTCCGATTTACTGTCTGTAAATATGACGTAAAGAGGCAGGATAACAATAAATGTCGCCTAAACAAACCCAATTCCCACTAGAGCCACACCTAAGTTTGTTAAACAGTTGAAGATTTACAGTGAATTTTTAGATCACTAAATATATCGGCTTTTATATCGGCTGCTCCAACTCCAACAATTTTATCGGTGTCATATCGGTCGCAACAAAATCCATATCGGTGGGGCCCGAATTAGCATTAAAGTGAAACATTAAAACAGCCAACTCAGCATTAAAGTGTAAGAAAGTGTAACATTTGTGATTTCAGTTGTGAATATTGTGCAGAGCAAAAGCGATTCAGCCCAGATTCAGCCCAGATGGAGCCAAACGTTTTCAAAGGCCAAAGGAAATTGGGTGGAAAATGACCTCTTATAGCTTTTATTGTGCACTTTACCGAGCTGCATTTGAATAAAGGGTTGAATGAGGTTTCTGTGTGTTTAACTGCTCATGGCGATACACAGCATCATGCGTTTTTTAATATACAAATGTGAATAGAAAATACAGTGCCAGGTGTATTATTAAATTCGTGGTTCAATTAAATAAAATTAAATTCAAGTTACACTGTGGAGATTTAAATGCTTCGCCCTGTCCTGGAATGACACGAAACTTTAAAACCTAATTTAAAGGTGCACTGTGTAACTTTTTCTGGTAGAGGGTCTGTCCAGCTGCTTGTCTCCATGGTGATGTTATGTCTTTGCATGAAATGTTCTTGTATCTTGCATTTATTCATTTCTAGGTGTTTCTCAAAAACTACCACGAAAACATACATACCCGGTCAAGCAGAAGTAAACAGCAAGGCCAAAAATTCAAGTTAATGCATCTGATATAAAAATGTATTGAACAGATACATATGTACTCTAGTTTATGAAACTGTTTACCTTTTTTCTGTACCATTTTTGGTTCTAAAGTTCCATATGTTTTTAAACAGACCATGTATGAAACATGGAACAAAAATTAATTTCCCAAATTTCAAAGACCTGCAAATCATGTAAATAAATGGATGTATTTCATCATATCTTGTGTTATTGATCTTTGAACTGTTGATGAAGGAACATGATTTAAAAAATAAAAAAAAAAGTATTTAAAATGATAAAAAAAAATTGACATATTTTATAGAAATAGTTTCCTTTCATTTTGAAGTAATATTAAAGTATTCGGAAGAAAAAAGTGACAAATTATACAAAATCCTGCACCTTCTACTTGTTTGCACAATTTTCCCTCCGTTACTTTTCCCTCCGTTACCATGACCTTTCTTAATAAAAAATCTCATTACTCAAAAAGTAAGAGGTTTTTCAACCTAATCTTGTACCATATGGTAGAAAACTATATGAAGCAAATATTCAAACCAGTTTGTTAAGGATATGTAAGTGAGAACCAAGAGTTATCACTGTTTGGTATTTATTGCCCAAAAAGTGCTGCATATTTCATTCCCTCCGTTACCGACATGAGTTTTAAAATTTTTTGTCAACAACTTGAAAGAATATCACAGGTTTAACTTGACCCTGTTGGAGTGTAACTCTTTCCTACATTCTGATACTTTACTTATTTCAATAGTTCCTCTAGTTTCTGAATAAGAGACATTTGAATGTAAAAAATCTGCCCCTGTTTCCGTCCGTTACCACTTGACCAGACCCTTTATTATTGTGAACAGGCCCACGTCTCCACAGATCTGACCTGTAACTTGGCCTGATGAGGTGTCCTGCTTGTCTCCATGGAGATAGTTAAATTAAATGCCGTACTGTAGAACATTTCAGGAGTAAAACAACATGGAGTCGAAATGGTGGTGAAAAGTTACACAGTGCACCTTTAACTCGTGACATAACTATTGAGTTTTTGTGGTGTGACGTTGTGAAACCTTCGCCAGGACTTTGGAGTATTTACCTTCAGACAGAAAACACTTTCTGACTAAAAACGCATGAAAAATAAGGTATAAAAGAATTATGACATAACATATAATTTTTATTTTTGTATAAAGCAACGGGGCGACAGAACACGGAGACGCACCGAGACAAGGACAGACATTGTACCAGACAAGGAGAGAGGGAGGACACGGAGGACAACGAGAGGAGAGGAATGAGAGACGAGAGAAGAGAAAGAGAGAGAGGGAGAGGGAGGAGAGAAAGAGGGAGGAGAGAGGGTGGAGAGAGAAAAGGGAGGGAGAGAGAAGAAAAAGAGAGGGAGAGAGAGGGAGGAGAGAGGGTGGAGAGAGAAAAGGGAGGGAGAGAAGAAAAAGAGAGGGGAGAGAGAGGGTGGAGAGAGAGGGAGGAGAGAAAAAGAGACAGAGAGGAAGAGAAAGAGGGAGAGAGAGAAGAGAGAAGAAGAGGGGGCGGGAGGAGAGAGAGAGAGAGAGAGAGAGAGAAGGAGAGAGAAGAGGAAAAGAAAGAGAGAGAGGAGAGGGAGGAGAGAAAGAGCGAGGGAGAGAGGGAGGAGAGAGGTGGAGAGAGAAAAAGGAGGGAGAGATTGGGGGAGAGAGAGAGGAGGGGAGAGAGGGAGGGAGAGAAGGGGAGAGAGAGAGGGAGGGAGAGAAGAAAAAGAGAGGGGAGAGACAGAGGGAGGAGAGAGGAGAGAAAGGGGGTAGAAAAAGAGAGGGGGAGAGAGGGAAGACGGAGAGAGAGGAGAAAGGGGGAGAAATTCGAGAGAGAGAGAGAGAGAGAGGGGACAGACAGAAGGGGAGAGAAAGAGGGAGGAGAGAAAGAGGGAGGAGAGAGGGGGAGGAATGTGAAAAGAAGG
This sequence comes from Boleophthalmus pectinirostris, assembly GCF_026225935.1. NCBI lineage: Eukaryota > Metazoa > Chordata > Actinopteri > Gobiiformes > Gobiidae > Boleophthalmus > Boleophthalmus pectinirostris. The sequence continues at coordinate 4,379,805 of NW_026571133.1, forward strand.
AGAAGAGAGGAGAGAAAGAGAGAGGGAGAGAAAGAGAGAGGGGAGAGGGAAGACAGAGAGGGGAGGAGAGAGGGAGGAGAGAAAGAGACGGGGATGGAGGGAAAGAGGGAGGAGAGAAAGAGATTGGGAGAGAGCAGGAGGAGAGAGGAAAGACAGAGTGGAGAAAGAGGGAGGAATTCAAGAGAGAGGGAGAGGAGGAGAGAGAGGGAGGAGAGAAAAAGAGACAGAGAGGAAGAGAAAGAGGGAGGAGAGAGAAGAGAAGAAGAGGGGGAGGGAGAGAGAAGAGGAAAAGAAAGAGAAAGAGAGAGAGGGAGAGGGAGGAGAGAAAGAGCGAGGGGAGAGAGGGAGGAGAGAGGGTGGAGAGAGAAAAAGAAGGGAGAGATTGGGGAGAGAGAGAGGGAGGGGAGAGAAGGGGAGAGAGAGGGAGGAGAGAGAAGAAAAAGAGAGGGGAGAGACAGAGGGAGGAGAGAGGAGAGAAAGGGGTTAGAAAAAGAGAGGGGGAGAGAGGGAAGACGGAGAGAGAGGAGAGAGGGGGAGAAATTCGAGAGAGAGAGAGAGGGGACGGACAGAAGGGGAGAGAAAGAGGGAGGAGAGAAAAAGAGGGCGAGGAAGAGAAAGAGGGAGGAGAGAAAGGGGGAGAGTGAGAGAGAGAGGGAGTAGAGAGGGGGAGGAATGTGAAAGAAGGAGAAGAGAGGGAGAGAAAGAGAGAGGGGGAGGAGAGAGGAGAGAAAGAGACGGGCATGGAGGGAAAGAGGGAGGAGAGAAAGAGATTGGGAGAGAGCAGGAGGAGAGAGGAAAGAGAGAAAGAGGGAGGAATTCAAGAGAGGAGGAGAGAGAGGGAGGAGAGAAAAAGAGACAGAGAGGAAGAGAAAGAGGGAGGAGAGAGAAGAGAAGAAGAGGGGGCGGGAGGGAGAGAGAGAGAGAGAGAGGGAGGAGAGAGAAGAGGAGAAAAGAAAGAGAAAGAGGGAGAGGGAGGAGAGAAAGAGCGAGGGAGAGAGAGGGAGGAGAGAGAAAAAGGAGGGAGAGATTGGGGGAGAGAGAGAGGGAGGAGAGAGAAGAGAAAGACGGAGAGAGAGGAGAGAGGGGGAGAAATTCGGAGAGAGAGAGAGAGAGAGAGGGGACGGACAGAAGGGGAGAGAAAGAGGAAGGGAAGAGAAAGAGGGAGGAGAGAAAGGGGGAGAGTGGGAGAGAGAGTGAGTAGAGAGGGGGAGGAATGTGAAAGATGGAGAAGAGAGGAGAGAAAGAGAGAGGGAGAGAAAGAGAGAGGGGAGAGGGAAGACAGAGAGAGGGGGAGGAGAGAAAGAGACGGGCATGGAGGGAAAGAGGGAGGAGAGAAAGAGATTGGGAGAGAGCAGGAGGAGAGAGGAAAGACAGAGTGGAGAAAGAGGGAGGAATTCAAGAGAGAGGGAGAGGAGGAGAGAAAAAGAGACAGAGAGGAAGAGAAAGAGGGAGGAGAGAGAAGAGGAAGAGAGAGAAGAGGAAAGAGGAAAGAGGGAGAAGAGAGGAGAGTTAGAGAGAGGGGGAGGAGAGTAGAGAGAAAAAGAGACTGGGAGAGAGAGAAAGGGAAGGAGAGAGAGAAGGTGGGAGGAGAAGGGAGTGAAAGAGAGGGAGGGAGAAGAAGTGCAGCGAGGGGAGGTGGAGCTAAGGGCAGACAGGAAGAGACAAAGAAAAAAAAAACAGATGGAGAGATGGAGAATGAGAGGAACACAGAGCTGGGAGGGGGGGACTGGAGAAAAAGAAAAGAGAAAGAGAGAGAAGATGGAAGAGGAGAGGAACGACTAACGACAGCAGTGAGGAAAGATGAAACTAAAACAATCGAACTACAATTTGTTTAAATATTTCTGGAATTTCTACCTCATAAAGTCGTCTTTGTTTTGACCCTGAACGTCCCTGCGTCAGACTGACACAAGAATCCGAGTTCACGAGACTTTTACTCACACATTTCTGACAGGTTTTCGTGCTATAATCTGATTTATCGTCATGGAAACGCAGTAACCCTCCCCGGTCCAGACACTCGAGCGTGAGCGAAACATGTACAGTAGTAATCGGAGAGCGGCGACGGGCTAATGGGCCAGATAAATGTATGGAGGCTCTGATGGGAATCCTCCAGCTCCTGCTCCGTCTGAACGCATCAATGTTTCATGACCTGCAGCAATCTGAGCCACACTCCTCATTTTATCCTGAAATAAACCGGAAAGAGCTTTAAATAAATTATATATATATTTTTTTTACAAACCCCTCGTCTGAATACTCAATGTGAAATGAAACGCTTTGAATATTTTTGTATGTTTTTGTTTTGGGGGTTGTCTGGGGTGAAAATTGTGAGATTTTTTATAAATATGTGACCAAAAAAATCAACATTTATTAGATTTTATTCATAATTTTTACCATTTTTACCACATTACAGCTGTGTCTTACCTTTAAAAGTGAACTAAGTCAACTACCTGCTTATTCTGAGAGTTTACAGTGTGGTTAAAGTCACGTTTAATTTCATAAACGTGTCCTTAGTCATGAGGTAAACAACTCAAACGTAGCTTTTACGGAAAACTATTTGAGGTTTTAGTTCTCAAGACGTTTGTCCAGTCAGGAAACAGAATGAGCCTCACATGACTCTCTCAGTTGAGTTGCCGAGTCATTCCCTACTGATTACCCACAGCCAAACATGAGTCAGTGCTAATGCAGCCTCTGTAGCTCAGGGAGGGAATTCTGGAGGTTCTGAGCTTCACGTGAGGTCTGTTCATAAACCGAGAATGAGAAAAGCTTGACTGTGTCTCTATCTGCAGGTTAAGTCTTTGGCAGTTACAGTTGTGATTCTAATATCTCTTTAAAACAGTTAGAGCGTAGACCAGGGGTGTCAAACTCATTTTGGTCCGGGGGCTGTATCCAACCTACTTTGATCCCAAATGGACTGGGAAAAAAAAAAAAAAAAAAAGGCATATATACCTCAAAAATAGCGATAAATTCAAATATTTGTGCAGAGAAATGCAAATCTATTACAGAAATCTTTTTTAATTGATGAACTCTTTCTTTTACAAAATATTATAATATTATGAGCAACCTGAAACTTTAAGAAAAATTCTATTTCAACACAAAGTTTTAACATGAACTTGTATGCAAATAGGAATAAGTCCATTTTTCTTGGAAAATCCTGCACTCGGCTCCACTTTTCTCATTTTTGACATTTTTCTGATGAGGGTGTCACGGTCAACAGTCAAAACGATCGTCCTTTAAGAGCGTTTGGAAAGAGACAAGTCTTCATTTGTGCTGCTCTGGTGGGAGGGGCCACTGAAAATTACCAATATTTTAATCAAAAATATAATTAAAATGTTTTAGTAGAAAATCCGCCGAGGGCCAGATTCAAGGTCTTGAAGGGCCGGATCCAGCCCCCGGGCCGTATGTTTGACACCCCTGGCGTAGGCTACTTCACATATATGTTGGTATGGGTTTGTTGCTACACTGGATCTTTACATTAGACTGTTACATTTGCTTACATTAGGCTGTTACATTAGACTGTTACATTGGGCTGTTACATTGGGCTGTTACATTGGGCTGTTACATTAGGGCTGTTACATTAGGCTGTTACATGGCTGGGGTTACTTGTTACATTAGGCTGTTACATTAGGCTGTTACATTGGGCTGTTACATTAGACTGTTACATTAGACTGTTACATTAGGCTGTTACATTAGGCTGTTACATTAGGCTGTTACATTAGACTGTTACATTAGCTGTTACATTGGGCTTACATTAGACTGTTACATTTAGGCTGTTACATTAGGCTGTTACATTAGGCTGTTACATTAGACTGTTACATTAGGCTGTTACATTGGCTGTTACATTAGACTGTTACATTAGACTGTTACATTAGGCTGTTACATTAGGCTGTTACATTAGACTGTTACATTAGGCTGTTACATTAGGCTGTTACATTAGGCTGTTACATTAGGCTGTTACATTGGACTGTTACATTAGGCTGTTACATTGGACTGTTACATTAGGCTGTTACATTAGATTGTTACATTAGGCTGTTACATTAGACTGTTACATTAGGCTGTTACATTAGGCTGTTACATTAGGCTGTTAGGCTGTTACATTAGGCTGTTACATTAGGCTGTTACATTAGACTTTTACATTAGGCGGTTACGTTAGGCGGTTACGGTTAGGCGGTTACGTTAGGCGGTTACGTTAGGCTGTTGCATTTACTGCTGTTTTACATTAGACTTTTACATTAGGCTGTTACATTAGGCTGTGCTTTTATAGCTCAAAAATCCCTAGAAAAACAGACATTCTGACTGTGAGCGGGGTCGCCTCTCCACAGATCTTAGGTTAGGTTAAGTGAGGCTGCTTTATTACCCTCCCACAAGTATATTTGTTTTGCAGATTGGAGAGGCAGGTCCCACATTTCACATTTCATTCATCCACATTATGAACAATAAACACGTATAAAAACACAATTACACAATAAAGTGTTTCAGTGCTCCAGTGCAGAATGATTTTGTTCCGTAAACATTTAGTTAAATTCATCCATCACGCTTGGCTAAAATCACAATAAATATTAAATATATAAAAACACACAGTTTCTCCAAGACAAACGTACTAAAATCGACAGATAAATAGATTACAGTTTATTCATAAGTACGACAGCAGCTGGAACAAAGCTCCTTTTGAAACAATTTGTTCTAGATCTTGGGACTAAAAGCCTCTGACCGTCTGATCTGAGGAAAGCAGCTGCAACTCTGTCTAGTTTGGTCTCCGTGAAGACAGAAGGGTTTAATAGTAAAGTTCCAGACACAGCAACAACATCTCCGCGAAGAAAAGCATGCGACGCCCCCCTCAAGCCAGAAAAGTTACACAGTACACCTTTAATAAACGACTGTGTCTTTTGTCAGTCGACTATTCAGCAGCTGATTATTTGGAGCCGAGTGAACACCCTCGCGCAAAAAAAGACAAACATACACAACAATGCCATGTGAGTCAGAGTGAGTGCAGAGCGACAGGAGCGGCGACAGGAGCAGTGACGGGGGCAGGTGCCACTAACCGCAGTCTGAGGCACGTCCGCTTCCCCGGGCTCCGTACCACCGCACTGACACGCTGAGATTTCTGCAACGGCTCCAAGACTCATACCAACAACTGTCGACGAAATAACAACTAAATAACACACTGAGTTTATGTTTAACCCGTTCATCTCTTGAAAGTCCGAGAATAATTTCTACATTTAAAATTTTCTCGTAAAATTACCTGTATAAAAGTATGACTGATTAAACAAAACAAAAAAATCTAAATCTTAACCAACTGATGAAAATATACTGACAAAAACCAAAAGAAAAACAAGCAAGTACATCCATCTTTTTCTGTTCTCTTTTTCTTTTTCTTGGGCTCTCTCCTCCATCCCTTTATCCTCTCTCCTTCTCTGTCTCTCTCTTTCTCTCTCTCGTTCTCTCTCTCTCTGTCTTGTTCTCTCTTTCTGTCTCTCTTTCTCGGTCTGTCTCCATCCCTTTATCCTCTCCCCCTCTCTCCTTCTCTCTCTCTTTCTCTCTCCCGTTCTCTCTTTCTGTCTCTTTCTTCCTCCTTTTATCGCTCTATCCTCTCTCCTTCTCTTTGTCTCTCTCTCATTCTCTTTCTGTCTCTCTTTCTCTTTCTTGGTCTGTCTCTCCATCCCTTTATCCTCTCCCCCTCTCTCCTCCTCCTCTCTCTCTTTCTTTCTTCTGTTCTCTCTTTCTGTCTCTTTCTCTCTCTTTCTTCCTCCTTTCATCTCTCTATCCTCTCTCCTTGTCTTAATCTCTCTCACTTGTTCTCTCTTTCTGTCTCTATCTCTTTCTTCTCTCTCTGTCTTATTGTCTTTCTGTCACTCTTTCTCTTTCTTGGTCTCTCTCCATCCCTTTATCCTCTCCTCTCTCTTTCTCTCTCTCATTCTCTCTTTCTGTCTCTTTCTCTTTTTCTTCCTCCTTTCATCCCTCTATCCTCTCTCCTTCTCTTTATCTCTCTCTCTGTCTTGTTCTCTCTTTCTCTCTCTCTCTCTCTTTCTCTCTCTGTCTTGTTCTCTCTGTCTCTCTCTCTCTCTCTTTCTCTCTCTGTCTTGTTCTCTCTTTCTGTCTCTCTCTCTCTCTGTCTTGTTCTCTCTTTCTTTCTCTCTCTCTCTTTCTCTCTCTCTGTCTTGTTCTCTCTTACTGTCTCTCTCTCTCTCTGTCTTGTTCTCTTTCTTTTTCTCTCTCTCTCTCTTGTTCTCTTCTCTCTTTCTCTCTCTCTGTCTTGTTCTCTCTTTCTTTCTCTCTCTCTTGTCTTGTTCTCTCTTTCTTTCTCTCTCTCTCTCTGTCTGTTCTCTCTTTCTTTCTCTCTCTCTCTGTCTTGTTCTCTCTTTCTTTCTCTCTCTCCCTCTCCCTCTCTCTTTCTCTCTCTCTGTCTTGTTCTCTCTTTCTTTCTCTCTTTCTCTCTCTCTGTCTTGTTCTCTCTTTCTGTCTCTCATTCTCTTTCTTGGTCTGTCTCTCCATCCCTTTATCCTCTCTCCTTCTCTCTTTTGCTCTCTCAATCTCTCTTTCTGTCTATTTCTCTCTTTCTTCCTAATTTCACCCCCTCTATTCTCTCTCCTCCTCTTTGTCTCTCTCTCTCTCTCATTCTCTCTTTCTTGGTCTCTCTCTCATCCCTCTATCCTCTCCTTCTCTCTCTGTCTCTTGTTGTTTCTCTCTGTCTCTCTCTCTCTTTGTCTGTTTTTCTTAGTCTCTCTCTCTCTCTCTCCATCCCCCTATCCTCCCTTCTTCTCTCTCTCACAATATAGATGTATTTGATTGAGTATTTGATTGTCCGATAATCAGGAAGTGCGTAGTTGACATGCTAGTTGTTGTTTGCTTTACTAAAATGGCAAAACCGCACTGGGAAAGCGCTCAAACTCATCATGGTGAATAATTAGGATGCTAGAGGAATAACTCAAAAAAAAAAGAAAAAAAAAAAGTTTTTTCTGTTTTTGTTTATTAGATAATAAAAATCTGGTTTATCACTTTTAACATCGACCTCTCAAACTGCACCAACTTCTCTTCCTAGTTTGTTAAAATCCCACAGTTATCAGGTTAAGAACTGAACTAAAACATGTAAAAAAAAAAAAAGTATTAGAACCCGCTCTGTGCGTCAGCCGATCAGCCACAAGAGCAGCCAACCACGACCACGAAAACCACAGCAACTGACTCTCCTCTTCGGGGGAATGTCTTTAATTATCCCAAACACGAACCCTGCCGCAGATCAGTGAGTCGAGGAGGGAAAAGTGAAGGAGGCTGCAGATTCGGGGGGAAAAGTCTGGACAGACGAACAAGAGAACAGGTCCCACACGGAAACCTAATGAGTCTTTACTTCAAACGGCTCCCGAAGTCCAGGCTCTGACGCTAAGAGACCGGACATGTGTCGAGTTTTAAGGCTTTTTTAGCGCAGAAATGAACACTGCGGTATGTTTCGAATCAGTTCTGCCCCAAAAAAAAGGAATAAAAAAGTCTCCTTGTTCGTATCAGATCTGCAAATATTTTAAAAACTGATAATTGGTCACTTTTCTGGTGGGGGATGTGTTATGACTTTGCC